>NC_087217.1:65878325-65988325 GCF_015104395.2 Macrobrachium nipponense | reverse complement strand
GTAGAGTCACTTGCAAGAATTGTTAACGTAAAAACGCGTCTTTGTAAATTTCATATTAAAACGCAAATCATTTCATAAGCGCAAGCCGCTAACATTAACGTAAACATCGTTCACCGTGAGCGAGTTATCATTTTTCATTAAAACGTTATCAAAAAGAAAAAAAAAACAATTTCTTTCACAAAAAACGTTAACGTAAGTAGATAATTTAACGCAAGTTGCGTCATATTAAACGAACATTAGTAGTTCAATTCAAATATAAGGGAGTTCATTCATATATCATTTTTCACTCTCCGAGAGAGAGAGAGAGAGAGAGAAGAGAGAGAACCAGAACCCAGTATTCACAAAGCCAAGAGTACTACCTCTTACCATTAATTATAGCATGCAGAATTAACATTATTTTAGTCTCTTGTGTCTTTCATTGACACAGCGTGATACGTACGCGCATGTGTCCATTGCAGTTTGCAAAAACTTTATTTGTTTCATTTACCGAGTACTTCAGCGAGGGACTGAGCATTTCTAAAATTTCCATTACCTGTCGTTGCCCGAGTTGGTCTTGTTCATTTTTATCCCATAAAAGACTTGCGTGTACTGCAAGCACAATTCGCACAGTGTGCCACGCAAATTCATTACTTCCAGACAGGGAAGTCATTACCAGTTTAGGACTGGCCACCACCAGTGCACGTCAGGTCTTATCATTTTACAGTGCCACTAATTCTTGACACTGTCCATCGACTGGCTGCTGAAGTACTCCCACCTTTTACTTTCTCTCCTCCACTATTACCCTCTGCCATGAGCAGTGCCATTTCACTTCAGTATATTTAAGTATACTGCATGTAGTGTCCGGGACACAGCACGATACCAGTGCTCCAAGGAACGCCTCCATAAATGCCATTGCACCTGTACAGGCCGTACAGGTAGCCATTAAACCTGCGTGTCCGTCCTTACGGAACGCCCAAGTAACTAGTGTGTCCATGTACAAGGGTCAGTGATCCTTCGGACAATCAAGAACGCCTCCCGAAGTGCCATCGCACCTGTACAGACGTACAGGTAGCCCTATACCTGCGTGTCCGTCCTTACGGAACGTCCAATTCATTAAAGTATCCGCCATTTTGGATCACTGAACCAAGGAACGCCTCCTCATAAGTGCCGTGCACCTGTATTGGACCTACAGGTAGCCCATTCCAACGTCTCCCAAGTTGGGAACGCCCGTAAGTGTGACGTACGCCGCACACTCCATTTGATTTGTCCGCCTCATCAGAAGGTGCCACTCCCCAAAGTGCCACAGAGCACCCAGTCCTTTAAGATTTTTTTCATCCAAGCCTCCACTGCAGCCTAAGGAAATGGCTTCTGCTGCCCAACCACATGTATCCATGGAGCTGGAAAGGCTCCAGACCCTCATGGCTCTGGGCACGAACGCCGGTTACACTGGGCAGGAACTCACCCAGTGTGGGTGAAGGGCAGGTGGATGATCTGCTCCTGCAAGAGAGAGAAAGCCAGAGAAGCAGAGAGGAAGGAGAAGCAGAGAGAAGGAAAAAGAAGCAGAGAGGAAGGCAAGGGGAAGAAGAGAGGAAGCATGAGCTAGCTCTCAAGGAGAAGGAGCTCGAGGTGGAGAAGGCACGACAGTGAATGCCGAAGCCTAGCCATGCAGCCAGCTCCCAGCCCCACGCCTACAGTGTCGGTCCAACCCTATTGCCAGCATTAACGCTCTCATCCCGAAGTGGACTGAGGATGAGCCCGAGGCATGGCTGGAAGAAGTGGAAGCATTCTTCGGAAACTACCCTACCACTGAGATAGAGAGGGCCGCCCTACTTGCCAAGCACCTGGACGGCAAGGCTAAGACTGCCCTCCGCTCACTGGATCAGGGTCAGCGAGGGGACCTGGTGGAAGTTCGCCGGGTCATTACAAAGGCCTATGAAATCACCCCGGAGAGGTGGAGGCAGCGTTTCAGATGGTCAGGCAAAGGAAGTGGTTGGGCCTGGGGAGATTACTCCTACCACAAAATCCAAGCCGGAAAGCGCTGGCTCGAGGCCATGTCGTGCACTGAGTTCCAGGACCTGTTTAACAGGATCATGCTGGAAGACCTCTACCAGTGTGTACCTGGGCCACTCGCAGTGCACCTTAACGACAAGCAACCCAAGACACTTGCAGAAGCTTGTCGCCTGGCTGACGACTGGGAGACTTTCAACCCCTCTCACAGCACCGCCACCGACGCATAGTGCCACCCGGTCATCTCTCTGGATCCACTCGGACCAAAGGACGCCCCACCAAGGACACCCACGGACTTGCAACGTTTGCAAGAAAGTGGGTCACCTCGCAGCAGAGTGCCGCCTCAAGAGCGCTGAGAGCCACAAACCCCCTCAGAACCCTCCTAGGCCACCGAACGGTGCCTCAGCCTCCTCTCAAGACCAATCAGATGCCTTCGGAGACCAACCAGACAGAGGGACTCCTGCAGAGCCTGTGGGGCTACAGGGCACTACTCCCCCGGATATCCCTGGGTGCCCCAAGCACGTGCCTTCGACCCGGCACGTCCAACCTGATCAGTGCCACAACCCCCTCGGCCGTTATGCCCGAGTCCAGGTCTCACCCTGAGCGGGTTGTGGACCTCTTCAGTCACATGTGGCACCCCTGGATGGCTCTACCCTACCTGTGACTCTGCCAGTTACGGTAGATACCGGCTCCGATCTGTGTCTTATAGACCGGGACCAAGTGCCAGCCAAGTGCCACAGTTGACGAGCACATCAGGTGGGCCATGACTTGGGTCGAAGGGCAGTCCAAGACCGTTCCCACAGTCGTCCTGCAGGTCACCACTCCTTGGTGCACCAAACCTCACCGCCTAGGTGTTGGTGCGTACGATTCGGCATGGAGTAGGTTTCCTATTGGGACGGGACCTCCTCTGGGGATGTCCCTCCCCCACACCACTCCAGGGCCAAGCTACCTCACCACCTCAAATCACGGCCAGAGAGGACTCTTCACCTGTGCCAGAGACACTGCCAGCCTTGGTGACTCCACAGATTCGCAACCTGTGGGGCCATCTCGGCCTTACCGTTCAATGCCACAGAAGAAGTTCTCGAAACCAGTTCTGCCGAGACTGTGGCCGCAAGGGTCACATGTCTGCCAACTACGTAGGGTGCGTGAATTACAATATTCCGGCCATCGCCATGGCAGTTACCAATCCTTCGTTACTAGGACCCCCAGCTCAGGGCCCTATAACCGTCGCACCCATCCAAGGTCATTATCCACCAAGCCATGTCAGAGCCTTTGATGACTCCGGCGCTCAAATCTCCCTGATACGGGAAGATCAAATCCCCCGAGGGGCTACCATTGATAGACGGCAACTGATCACGATTGAAGGCATCAATCATAGTAAGATGATCCTTCCCACCGTCCAATTGAGAGTCGTACGACCTCACCTTGCCAAGGTATGTACACTTGCAGTTGCAAGCTACCTTCCAGGAGGTTACGACCTTATCCTAGGGTCTGACCTGAGGTCTCCCATTTCCAAGGGCACGCTGAGAGGTATTGCACCTCCAGTACCTGCCACAGGTCCAGTCGACCTCAACTCTCTGCCAGTGCCACTTGGCAGCACTGAGCAGTGCCAAGCTCCGCCCAGCCTGGGCGTAGAGCCACCACCGAACTTGACTTCTGCGCCTGGCCCCGAGCTAGTGCCGGCAGACCTAACCTTCATACCTCCTCTGGAAAACCAGGAACTGCCCGACCAGGAGTCAGCCTGGAGTTTTCCCCTTACGACGGCTGTCGCAGCAGCCGGAGTGAGGGCCTCCCCTGCAGTAGGTTCCACCCCTACGACGGTTGCTGCAGATACCGAAGTAGGGTGTTCTCCTGAAATCTCTCAGGCTACCACTGCCTCTGCTCCTGCCGGCGTTTCTGGCCTTTCCCCAGAGTCTGTGCCTCCGTCTACTCCTAGGACTGGTATAGCCAGGTCCTGGAGGAATAAGAAGAAGAAGAAGGGGCGTAACCAATCATTAACATATTAACAAAAGAGCCACATGCTCTCCTTGACACCTGTGCCCGAGGTACAGTGTCGCATTCATTTGCAGAATGATCCTGGCACCTACCCAGAGAAGGTAGCCAGCCTGATCTCTGCCAGTAGCACTAACCCTCTAACCCCTAGCCATTGTAATACTAACCCTCACTTAAATATAATACCTCATTGCATTTCCCTCCTGGTCAATTAACCACTCATCATCCCCATGCATCATTATCCTCATTATGTATTTTAACAATTCCGGCGACACATTACTGCTGTGCTTACCACACTCTGGAATGATTGCGTCTTCATTTAACTGTATTGAGTAGGTTAGGCTAATGATTTAGTACCAGGGCATTAGGTTAGTAGCAAGTAGAATTTTCAAGTAACCTTATCTAGGGGTAGAGTAGACTGTCGTCACAAGACAACCTGTAGTTATTACTTAGGCTAGACTACATCACTACATTAAGTTAGTACACTTAGCATCTTTGCCTATAAGTTAGGTAGGCCACTGTAGTTAGCTGTATCGCTGCTCAAAAAACTTCAAGTTGGAGTAGGAGAACTGGGTAGTCGAGACGATCAATTTATTTAAGCCAAGACCTTCACGCCCGAAAGGTAGATGAATGCCTTCTTAACAGGGGAGCTGTGACGATTATAGATCGTTCGTCTACCCCGCAATTAATTAATTAATTCGATTTGGAAAACGGCAGCCATTTCTTTAGAATATCAGCTGATTTTTAGTAAACGACGGGAACCCAAAAACCGCCAGCTAGAGATAGGAAAGTTCCCCAGTTGGGGGAAAGAGTCGTTTTATCAGCTGTTGGGAGGGACGTATCTCAAAAGGGAAGGGTGTAGGCAGATTGGTACTTCTTAGACCTATACCTTAAGCTCTCTTTCCTGTGACCCCTCTGCTGGCTGTATGCTTGTTTTCCAGGATTGCCTTGATCGTGGGGGGTTAAGCTGACTCCAACCCCCAAGCAACCCAACTGAATTCTGTCTCAGTCGGCTGCGAGACGTGATCTCGAACAGAGGTCAAATTACCTGCCTTCCTGCTAGGCCTACCCAGGGTGTGAGTGGGCGCGCCGATGACCCAGGCCTCAGACAAAGGGGGCCATGCTTTTCTACAAAGAGCCACTGAACACGACATCCAGGTACGTCTTGTGAAACACATATTGCCAGTCCCTTATCACCTATTATAATTTTAAGATCCTCATTCTCCCAATTCAATTTCTAGCAACAAAAGGAATTCATCCCTTTGTTCCCTCTCACTGCCTCATGGCCGCATGCTTCCCCTTGTGTGATCGTCCCAGACCAATGGAGTCATTGCCATACTTCAGTGAAACCTAAAAGTTCCTTCTCCCTAGTATTAGAGAATTAATTAATCAAAGCAAGAAGTCATTTTTTCTTTTTGTCGTTTAATCTGGGATTCTTTTCCAGATTCCATGAGTCACGTGCCGTCCCTCTGCCCGCAAGTGTGCATTAACCCCAAAGTGTATGAAAACCAGCTATAACAGCTCAATGGAGCCATCATTTACCTTTTCTCCAGCCCAGCACGGGCCTTTTAGTAAATAAATAGCTGTTAAGTAACGAGCTGAGTTTCTGGCGACCTTCCCTCTAAAGAAATTAATTAATAACTCTCAGTTTACGGTAAGTTAAAGCAATTCCCTCTTGAAATCCCACCCTCAATTATTTCCGTTTACGTATCTAGCCTCTCTCAAGGCCGCTACATACGTAAAAAAAAAAAAAAAAAATATATATCTAATAAAAGGAGCCCATAAAAACACCAAAATGTAGAGAGAAAAGTACTATATTTCAGAGACTGCTGTCTCTCTCTTTCATATACCTGAAGAGAGAGACAGCAGTCTCTGAAATATAGTACTTTTCTCTCTACATTTTGGTGTTTTTATGGGCTCCTTTTATTAGATGGAATTCTGTTGTTACACAGAACACTTTTACCACCAGTCATATATCATATATTATAATTATATAACTATAATATATATCTATATAGATATATAGAGATAGAGATAATTATACATAGATATATAGATATATATATAGATAATTATATATAGATAAGATATATAATAATATATATAGATATATATATAATATATAGATAGATAGATATAGATATAGGATATAGGGATATAGATATATATATAGATATAGATATATATATAATATATATATATATATATATATATATATAATATCATAACATTTATATATATATATATATGGAGATATAATATATATATATATAGATATATATCATATATATATATATTAATATATAATATATATATTAATATATAATATATATATAATTATATATATAATCATATATATATATTATAATATATAATATATAATATATAATATATATATCAATATAATATATTATAATATAAATATACTAATAATTAATATATATATATATATATATATATATAATATATATATAATAATAATTAACTATATAATATTATAGATAATATATATATTATTATATAATTATATATTAATATACTTTAATATATATATATATAATATATATATATATATATATATATATATTATATAGTAATATTGTTATATATATATATAATATATATATATAAATAAATATAGAAATATATATATATTATATTTATATAATATAAATATTATTATATATTAATATTTAATATATATAATTATATATATATTATAATATTATATATATTATATAGAATATATTTCATTATAATATAATATAGTAATATTATATATTTAATATATATATAATAATATATATATATATATATATATATATATTATATATATAATATATAATATATATATATATTTATATAATATATATCGATATATATATATATATAATATATATATTATACTATATATATATCTATATATACAAGATATTTATATAATATTTATATAGATTTATATATATATAATTATAGAATATAGAATATATATATATATATATATATATATATATATTATATTATATATATATATATATATACAGGCGGCCCCGCGGTTAACGCGGCAACCCAAGCACTCAACGGCGAATCGGTTTTTACGGCGGTCGTCAAAAATATTCATTAAAAAAATAAGGCATTTTAAAGGTATCTTTACGGCACAATTTCAGTTAACAGCGCCGTTGTCTAACGAGTTCATACATATGCAGAAATGCCGTTCAGACCATAAAGGTTATGCAAATTATATTAACAAATTTTATGGAGAGTTATTACGTAGGTATTAGGGTAAAATATATGCCTCTGACGCTGTTCTATGCCGAAAATATCGAGTTACATAAGTCAAATTTAGCTATGGATGTGTCGATTCATAATTGTTCATGCTTTTGTTTAAAATGTGTGTGAAAATGTATTACGTGAAAGGCATTTTTATTTCTGTACAGAAATATGATCACAAGGCAGCTTTTGAAACTGCCCTTCACGATAGCAAATACGATGTTTTTTCATGTTTTTTCTTGTAAGCCGCCGCCTGCCGCTCTTCCGAAAATATCGATTTTAAAAAAAAGTGCAAATTAGCGATCGATGTGTCGATTTTATAAATGTTTATGCTTTTATGTTTAAAAATGTGTATGAAAATGTATTACGAATAAGGTATTTTTATTTCTGTGCAGAAATATGATAAAAAGGCAGCTTTTGAAACTCCCCTTCAAGTTATCGACTACGATGTGTTTTTCAAGTTCGTTCTTTGTTGTATGCCGCGGCGGCATACAAGAACGAACTTGCCAAAACCATCGTATCGATAACTTTGAAGGTGGGGAGTTTCAAAAGCTACCTTTTATCATATTTCTGCACAGAAATAAAAAAATACCCTATTCGTAATACATTTTCATACACATTTTAAAACATAAAAGCATAAACATTTATGAAATCGACACATCGATCGCTAATTTGCACTTTTTTTGCCGCCGTCTGCCGCTCTTCCAAAAATATCGAGTTAGAGAGAGAGAGAGAGAGAGAGAGAGAGAGAGAGAGAGAGAGAGAGAGAGAGAGAGAGAGAGAAAAGTGTGCAAATATAGCGATCGATGTGTCGATTTTTCAAATGTTTATGCTTTTATGTTTAAAATGTGTATGAAAATATATTGCGTAAAGGTATTTTCATTTCTGTACAGAAATAAGATACAAATTAAGGCAGCCTTTGTAACTACGCTCCACGTTGTCAGGGGATGGTTTTTCATGTTCGTTCTTGTCCGCCAGTTCCGAAAAATGCATTGTGTTATTTTATTAATTATGCATCTTTTCCATAAATTCTTTAAAAAGTTATAAATTATTTCACTGTATCCAAGAATATTATATGTATTCTCATATTATTGTATTTTAAAATACTACGGCAAACTTAAGCCCGTATTCCGCGGAGCGGCCAATGTTGTGGTTTGAAATCAGCTGATGAATACGAGTCTGTTTCACCATAACGCAATTCTGAGCGAACTGCTCTTGCTCTAGTTAGCATAAACGAATATCTAGATACTTGGACTTATATGAGACAAAGTTATTTTTCCTTATACAGCGTGTTTTAGGTGGAAATATATTTATTGAATATGTCTCGTTGTGAATGTGAACTACTATTTTTTTCGTTAACAGATTACGTTGGCGGCATGTTTATTGCGTAAAAAATTACGCGATTCCGTTCGCAATACGTAATCCTTTATATCATCGTAATACGAACTTTACGTTAGTTTATCTTATATCGGCGTGAAACCAAACAGTTAAATGTGTTCTTTCAAGCACAGTAGTTTTGATTAAAATTATTTTATCCCAATTTTATCTATGGTTGTGTGTGATGGCAGACGTTTACTGCAGTTTTATCCTTGTTGCCGATGTACGATAATAGTCATTAGCAGCTTGAACAGTTTTCTCAGCTTCAGTCATAATTAGGTTTAAATTTAACGGTATATTTTCCGATTGATCTTTAAATCTATATTGATCGCTGATCTATAGCGAATAAAGTTATTACATTAAGATATCTCAGTTCATCTATACATAACGCCATTTATAACAAATACGGTAATGTTGCACTATAGTACGATGATCGAAATACAAGCCAAACAGATGTTATCCAGTTCGGTTGTACTTAGAAAAAAAAAAAGTCGTTTTTCTCGTTCGGTTGTTCATGGTTGTACACGTTCACGCAACGAGTATAACGTTAAAACCATACTTTCACCATTCTCTTTTGCTGTTATTGAACTATGTAACTAGAAGATGGATAAAGTTAGGCCATTGTAATTTGATCTCTCATAAAATCGAACTATCCTAAACTAAAATGATCGTAACCTGAACACTACAGATACCTGTACACTGTATAAACTTTATTATATCTTTACATACTCTAGACACCACATGTACTGTACAGTAAATTATATAGTACTATACTGCATGAATATAATTTTACTTATTGTGCGTGTGGGATTACGGTGCCTCTGACTGGTCTAGAGTTTCGAAAGAAGGTGTGCGGCGGCCGTAGGCTTTAAAATCGTCCAGCGTCGAAAATCGCTTGGCGTCGGTGGCCAGGAACGGAACCCCTGCCGCTAACCGAGGGCCGCCTGTATATATATATATATGTATATATATATATATATGTATATATATAATATATATATAATAATATATATATATAAGATATATATATATAGATATATATATATATATATATATATATATATATATATATATATATAGATCTATATACCATATGATATATATAATATATATATATTATAATAAATTATATATATATATATGATATATATAATATATTATTTAATATATATATATATATATATATAGTATAATATATATAATATTATTATATATAATATATATATATATATATATATATATATATTATATATATATATATGTATTTCCCAATGGAAATAACAGCAATTTCAGAAGTTTATAGCAATTCTGTCAAGACTTTTGCCCCTTGGGGAACAGACAGCTGCAGCTCAGCTGTAGATATACAATCAGGTTTCACAAGCTCCCCCAAAAGGGATACACAGTTTGCAGTATTAGTTCACTTCCGTAAGGAAGAAATGAATGACATCAAAGAAGCTTTTGCTGCTGAAAGGCAACAGATAATGGGCATACTACATGATACACCAAAATGTAAAAGTCCTGCATCTTGCAATGGAATGGGGAGAGTTGAAACTAAATCTGCCCAAACAAGAGTTAAGAGTGCAAATCCAACTGGAACCAACAAAATGGCCAGTCCCGGTTATGAGTCTTACAACCAAAATCTAGCAGCAACTCTAAAATCCTACTCTGATGTTGATAACCCTTGGTGAGGTGCCTCAATGTGTATTTTCTCTCAGGATGGTAAGTACAGCCTGATACCACCTGTGCCAGACGTGGAGAAGCCTCAAAAGGAAACTATACACTCAGCTGGCAATTTGGCATGAAGAGCTGTAGATGAAACTCTTCACCAGGTAAATGGGACAGGAATTTATAGTTACATTATGAACAAACTCAGGTGGCTCACCATGTACCACCAGCCTTCTGCCCCTTCACATTTAAAATCATAAACCATGTGAAAACACATTTTCAAAATTATGTAGTAACCAGAAAGCATGAACCATTGGCAGAACTAAAACCATTTGCTTCGGTTATCACAGTTTCAGAAAACTCCACTGAAGAATGGGCAATGCTTCAACTTCCCTTTGATAGGAAAAAGCTCCCCCTAGATATTGCAACTCAGCAATTTGGTACTCCAATGAGAAGGATTTCAGAAGGTATCTTTATCAGCATCAGAGCTTCATGCTAGGACCCATCTCCAAATTTTAACCACTTCCTCATTATTAGAAGTAGCTACAAAAAGGCTTCCGGAAGAATCTAGGATGATTTTTGCTGTTGTGGCTAAAAGCCTCATGAGAACATTATGGGAAGCTCTCTGTGAATTTTTGGACTGACACATAAAAGTACGAATGGCGGTATTGGAAAACTCCAACAAGTCGCTTCCCAATGTGACTACCCTATTACAGTCTAATGCCTTCTGCCGAGACCTGTTTGAGGAGTCTATTGTAACTCAAATAAAAGAACAAGCAAATCCAAAAATGGTACGCTTTGATCAAAAATCATATAGGCCTCCATTTACTTCCAATAGCTCTCCTCGTACGCAGGTAGTAGTCAGAAGGGGCAGCACCCTCAAAAGGGACAAAACCTGCATAGCAAAAAGCATATCCTTTTCACAAGGTCCAAAAACCAACTTATAGAGGAAAAGGAAAAGCAACACCTGGAATTAAGGGAAAAGGCAGAGGAAGGGGGGAATCCCAATAGGAATTGTTTGGTCAGGGGTCGACTCAGAATTTTCACAAGGAATGGAAGTCTTCTCTTTGGGGACACAGCATTATTCTCAATGGACTGGGGTGGAAATGGCCTCGCCCCTCTCCATCTTTAAAAGGGTTCTTTCAAAAACCGGACCCCTCTATGAAAGATTACATGCAGAAGGTCCTCTTAAAAGGAGCCATAGAAAAACATTCTTACATTCGTCACCAGTCACATCTCTTCAGAGTTCCCAAAAAGGATTCTTCAGAACGAAGGGTGATCCTCGACCTGTCACCATTAAACAAACACATTGTTTGCCAAAAGTTTCGAATGACTACCATTGCCCAAGTACGTTCTGTCATTCTAAAAGGGACCTGGAGTGTTTCTATAGATCTGAAAGACGCATGTTGGCACATCTCTATTGCCGTTCCCTTCTGCCCCTTCCTAGGGTTCTGAAGAGGAAAAAGTACATTCAGATTCTGGGGAGCCACAAGAAACGAATGCCTGAAAAACCTAGGAACAGTAGTCAACAGACTCCAGTCAAAAGGCTTTATAATAAATTGGAAAAACTCCTACATCACACCCAGCAGACATTTTCAGTGGCTGGGAATGTGTTGGGACATGGTTCACGGCTTTTTGTAACTTCCCCTCAAAACACAGAACAGAATAAGGAAAAACCTCAAAAGCTTCCTGACACAGCCCAATGCTTTCAGACGGCAATTAGAGCTCATGATGGGTCTGCTACGGTTTGCATCTATAACAGATCCAATACTCAGGTTGCAACTGAAAAACATGAACAAATTTTGGATGTCACAAGCAAGAAAAAGGATGTGAGACAAATCTCACAAAATGCATAAAAAACTTGGGGAGATACTTTGGTCATGGACACGGAAGGAATCTGGCAAAACAGGTCGCCCTGACTCCTCCATCTGTAAAAGTAACAATACACACAGATGCCTCGATGACAGGTTAGGGAGAACTTTGGGAGGATCGTCAGGTAGCGGAGAGGTGGTCAGCTACTCTAAGGAATTGTCATATCAATTTCCTAGAGCTGATGGCTGTCTTTTTGTCTCGTAAAGAAATTCAAACCTCCAGAACATACACACATTCTGCTGGTCCTAGACAATACGATGGCAATGTCTTGCATCAACAAATTGGGATCATGCTCACCTTCTCTCAATATGGTAATGTTAGCCATTCTTTGGGTGGCACAGAAAAAGAAGTGGCATTTGTCTGCAATTCACCTTACAGGGTCGCTCAATGTAATAGCAGACTCTTTGTCAAGGAATACGACAGCCTCAACAGAGTAGTCATTGGACAACCACTCCTTTCAAATAATATACAATCTACTTCCACAACCGGAAGTGGACCTGTTTGCCACATACGAGAATCACAAACTCTCAGTATATGTGTCCCTGAATGTGGACAGTCAAGCAATAGTGAGAGCTGCCTTCCTACAGGGCTGGAACAACTGGAAGATGACTTATCTTTTCCTCCATTGTCCTAGATTTTGAAGGTTTTGAACAAGCTCCTAACCTTCAAAGGAACAGCTTACCTAATAGCCCCAAATTGGCCAAACAGGCATTGGTTCCTACTACTTCAGCAGCGGACAAAGAGGTCAATTCCATTATCATCTGCTGTACTATCCCAGAAAGTAGGAGGGAAAGTCATTTACACATCTTCCTTTCTAAGCCGAGACCTTCATGTGTGGGTTTTTTAGATATAATCTACTCTGGAAACTACTCACCCAATATTGCTTGGTACCTAGTGCAAAAACTACAGACATCATCCATCTATCCAGCAACACCAGTCCATACGGAGAATATTGTTAGATTATATCCAGAGTGAGAGCCCAATCGAGTTTTCTATAGAAACACTAATGAATTTTCTTACACACCTCTATAAAGACAAACATCTTGTAGTTGCAACAATTATAGCATACAAGGCTGCATTAACAGAACCCTTGCTTTATGGATTTGGGATTGATTTCAACATAGAAGTTATCACTTCGCTATGCAGTCTTTGTCTTTGCAGAGACCTGCTCCCGAAAGACTTCCAATTACTTGGTCCCTAAATAAGGTGCTCAAACTTTTATGTACTCCTCAATTCAATGGACCTGACATAACCACCACGTGCATGCTTCAAAAAGCAATCTTCCTGGTAACATTGGCATCAGGAGCACGCATTAGTGAATTGGGCTCTCCTAGGTGGGGACAATATATCACACAAACTGCTGATAACCAATTATTGTTATCCCCTGAGCCATCATTCCTGGCCAAGAATGAGAATCCTTTAAAGAGGAAATCTGTTCTTATAAGAAAGCTCAATTTAGCAGACAAAACATTATGCCCAGTTCAAGCACATAAGGATTACCTAGAGGTCACGGCAAATGTTTCAGAAGGTCCACTTTTCCTAGATCCTAGCACAAACAAACCACTCTCTGTACAAGGGCTGAGAATAATTTTAGTGTCTCCAATTAAAAAGGCTAACCCACATTCCTTTCCTAGGTCCAATGATATTAGGAAAGGAAGTAGTACATCATTGTTTCTTTTTCAGAAATGTATCATTTAAAGAAGTTTCTGAATATACTGGGTGGTCATCAGTCAGTATTCTTAAAACACTACTGCCATGAGCTGGAACAAATTCAAATGCACTGCGTAGGTGGTATGGTTAGTCCTGACCCCATAGGAGCCATGACAGAAAACCAGGGGTCTCTCTAACGGGTGGGTATGTTGACTATTGCTGGGGAAGGTGCGTAAAGGTCGCAACCATACCCAGCATACTTAGGTAAGTCATCATAAAACTTTATGCTAAAAGTATATCCTATTTGTTTTTGTTATGTTTTTTTACTGAAACTAGGGGCTTGACATTGGACCTGAAATGATATAATCTTAAAACTATGAGATATTTTTGGGATGAAAATTTGTGAGGTTAAGTTTTTTGTCACCTGTCAATTTCTTTCTAATGCTCCTTTGAGGATGAAACAGTAACTACGCTATAAAAAAACAGGTTTTGACTTATGAAAAACCTATTTTTGGTTGTCGCTGTTGAGTCCTCAAAACCCTCCCACTTCCCTGACGAAAAACCATGAGATTTGGGTAAAGGTACATCCTGCGTTGACCAACAGAGTAATGGATTCTTGTTCTTTTGGCCGGCCCGAGCATAAAACAAGATGGCCGATGCACATGCGCAATAGTCACTTCTACAGGTTTTGACGTAGGAAACTGGGTACAGCCTTCTTGTCATTGAGTCCATTATACTCTATCACTTGTCATAGTGTTTATCATTATGGCATAATACTCAGCTAAAAGACCAGCTAAAAGATATTTCTTTGATATTAGTCTGGTCACCATGGTGGCGCTGGCACACACCATGGAGGGTAAATCCTTTGAGGACTCAACAGCAACTACCAAAAATAGGTGTTCCTATGTCAATACGTGTTTTTTATGATAAAATTAGGTGTTGTTAGTATACAGGCAGTCCCCGGCTTACGACGGGTTCGGCCTACAACGTTCCGAGGTTACAACACTTTTCAATTATATTTATCAGAAATTATTTCCAGGTTTACGACGCATGTTCCAGGATTACGACGCCTACAATGCTGATCTGGCAGTAGAAATATGACTCCAAAAATACAACAATAATCAATATTTGAAGTTTTTTTTTATGAAAAATACAATAAGAATGCAGTTTACATAGTTTTTAATGTTCCCAAAGCATTAAAAGTAAGGTTTTCTCAGGATTTTTTTATGATGTTCCGGCTTACAACGATTTTCGCCTTACAATGCGTCTCAAGAATGGAACCCCCGTCATAACCCGGGGACTGCCTCTATATACTTACCAAGTAATTACATGAACAAAGCCCTCCCTCCTCCCCTCGATTGGATGGGAGGTCAAAAACGTAATGAAGTTCCAAGCTGAGCTGGTTCCTCTCTTACCCCAAAAGTGGGCGGGGTCAGTTGCCTAGCCAAACAAACTAGCACCACCATGAATTTCCAAAATTCTAGGTCCCGACGAGTGAAACTTATAGCTGTGTAATTACTAGTTAAGTATACATATATATAAAACCTAATTTTATTATAAAATTTCTTTTATTTTAAAAATATAATTTCAGAGGAGTTCAAATATTAATTGATACAGTTAAATCCTGGCATTACTTGACTGCCCTCATTTTTGGGGATTCATTATTCAATTACATGTATTTAAAAAATAATTATGTTAGCATATCCCTAGCTTTAAAAGAGTCCTATGTGAATTATAAAAATTTTATTGATGCACATTTACAGGGTGCAGGTTGGCATCAGGAACAAGTAGCAAAGTTTCCCCCCATGGTTGAACCTCATAATATGGAAGTGAATGCACCTTTGAAATTAGTATGGAAACTAGTAGCAGCTCTGCCTCAAGAGTGTAGGGCAGTGCTTGCTGCGGTTGATGCCACACATTTGACAGCTGCAGGCACCTACACACCAGTCACTATCCTCCTTACTCCTCAAGTAAGTGATAAGTCTCTTCTGTCTTGGTAACTGTTTCGTGCTCCAGATTTTACTCATGAAAGGTTTAAACCTAAGGAAGAAGATGTACAGAGAACAACTGAAGTGTGTAGAACATGAGAGAGAGAGAGAGAGAGAGAGAGAGAGAGAGAGAGAGAGAGAGAGAGAGAGAGAGAGAGAGAGAGAAACATGGGTATGAAATAATTGCTAGAGATTGATTCGTAGAGAATATGATTCTCATCAGCACAGCCAAACAGGCGCTATAGATAACATTTTTATTCCATGTGTACGTTTCAGATTTTTCATATGTTTTTGCTTCCATTAGATACTGGATCTTTGTTGTTTGTCATCATTTATTGTGTATGATGTTGTGTTTGGTGAGCAGCATTGTGTCAGAGTGAATTTATATGTAACACTTACGGATGAGCCTCAGAGTCATCCTTAACACTTACAGGATGGGGTAAATATATATCATGCACACCCCAGACCAGGAAAACTTTAAAGTTGGCCAATTTAAGAAAAAACACATCAGTGGAAAGAGAAAGATATGCAAATGCACATGGTGTAAGAAAAAAATCCTAAAAAATCTTATTTTCCACAGGAAGTTGAAAGTGACTACTATTTACAACCCTGTGTGGGTCTGCCTCTTTTACAAGATATGTCAATTTGACCAAGTAATACATATCATTTGTCATATTTTATTTTTTATACATATTTTTTTTAATACTTTATTTTATATTTGTAGAATTATAATTACAGCTCACACAATATCATAACAAAAAAGAACTAAAATCAGTAACAAATTCTGAGTACATAGTATATTTGTGTAAAATATTGACAACGAGTAGTAACTTTTAGGGAGGTATGCATGTCTTTTCTAATATTTCTTTGCAAAATTACAATTACTATAGCTGACATACTATCATAAAAGATAAGAACTAAAACCAACAGCAATCCTTGGGTATATTTATGAGCAAATACATACAAGACATCATGGGACAAGTCTAAAATCATACTGAGAGCTACCTCTGACTCCTGACTCCCTGAGCTGAAAAACAACAGTTGTCACAAGTCATTTATAGACCATTGAAGTGCTGTGTCACAAGTCATTTATAGACCATTGAAGTGCTCTGAACATCTTTCATGCTAAATTCATCCAAATCGTATGATGCGTAATATTGATAATCACTGTGAGTTAGCCCGTTGACCACCCAAAACCTGGATTTGATACTCATATGATGGTGCCCATCCATTAAGGTTTGAAGAGTGTCCTTTTAACCCACATGGATTGCTTTTAAATTTGTGCTCAAGACTTGAATTTATTTTTCCCAAAGAATAATGACGAAGTTTAAATCTGAATAATTCTATTCCAACACCCAGAGGATAACAATGCAAGTTCCAAAAGATGTATAAACTGTCAGCCACCCAGAAATTGTATGAAAAATTGTGTGAAGCAGAGATAGTCGAGTTGTTGGGTTACATACTGAATTCAAGTTAAAATTCTTCCACTTGTAGAATTCCATTCACCTATAAGTATGAACAATGACCAGCATAATAAACAATACGTATAGGAATAAAACACAGTCTGCTATTATCCTAAGTTCAGTCAGTAATGAATAACAAGTATTTGAACAAAGTTATTGAAAATTTTGAGAAAGTCCAGCATTGTCAGTACAATTATGAAGTTTTATACAAGTGTAGATTCAGTGAATTTTATAGTTTTTATCATTAATATAAAATTATATGGGGTAGAAGAGTAAGTCAATAATTTAAGCTTTAGTGATGAAAACTGTAATATGAATTATGATAGCCATAGAAGATTCAATGATGTTGATGAGCAATAATATACTATCTGTATTACAGTATTACTCAAGTTTTTTGCCTCATTGGGAGGATTTTTGTAGGATGTATCATCATTGTCAACATCATCAGTATCATGATGAATGCTTTTACATTTGAATCTCCCTACTTGAAATTAGATGTGTCATGAATTTCCTCCACTCTTTTCTGTCTTGTGCATTTTCTGCTTAAATTCCCAATGGATCCATGTTTTTATCATTGCTCTCTTCAGTCAAGGTTTGGGACATCCCAGTGGTCTGTATATCTCTCTACTTCCAAATAGTACACTACATGTATTTCCCAGACTAAATGTCTTTCCCCCTTTCTAATCACACTCTCTCGATCTAGGTGTTCTTGGTTTTCAGTCTCAAAGTACCAAATTTTTCCAAGCACTAGCTCCTTCGTAGCCCCATGCTGTGGTTCCTGGCTCTTCCATCTCTTCTCTCAGCAGTTCAGAGATTAGATTTCCCCTTAGCACAACCTTCTCTGCCAACCTCATGTGAATAGGTACCACCAATTGTTAGGGTCCTGATCTCTTCACATCTCAAGACTGTCCAGTATCTCTTACGAGCAGAGATCTCTCTCACAGGGCAGCGACCCAGTTGTCCAACTACCTCAGGAGATCTTCGTCAACCATGTACAAGGGCAAATGGGCTGCCTGCTGTGATTTGTGTCATTGGTGGGGTTTCTTTCCACTCGGAACTTCTGTTCTGAAGATAGTAAACTTCCTGATCTTTCTCAGAACACAGAAACTTCTTTCTGTTTATTCTGTCAGGCTACAGGTCTGGCTTAGGATTAGTTTTTCGTCTAAAAGACATGGACATCATTTCATCCTGGGAATCTCTGTGTTGTTCAAGAGCTTTGAGCAGTCTTCTTCATCTAGGGAAATCAAACCTCCTATGTAGGACCTTACTCTGGTGCTGATAGTCTCACACGAGTCCCTGCATCAATTGTCAGATAAGGAAGACTTTGATAACAGTTTTCCTTCTGGCGTTGGCTTCCTTGAAAAGAGTTGGAGAGCTCCATTATCTGGATTATGATGTAAACACACCAGGGGTTGGGGTACATTAGCTTTCAAAATTGTCCTGGAATTCGTGGCTAAGACCCAAAATCCCTCGGTTCACGATGACAGATTTGCCTCATTTTCCATTCCTTCCCTTAAGGAGAGTGTTAACTACAACCCTCAAGAGTTACTGCTTTGTCCTGTCAGAGCAATGCGTTATTATCTAAAAAGGACTCGTCACCTAAGACCTGGGTGTTGTAGACTTTTTGTTAGCACAAGCCAAGCCAAGAAAGAGGTGTCCAAGAATACCATTTCGTTTAACTACGTGAGGTGATTAGGCAGTCTTACTCCTCATTGTCAACTTCTGTCACCAATACTGTGCATGCAGAAGTACATGACAGAGGAATAAGTTTGTCTCTGGCATTTAGGAACTTGTCTGATCATATGATTTTGAACGCTGGTCCCTGGCTTTGTCAGACCACTTTCACTTCCTTCTACCTAAAGGATATTGCCCTCAGGTCCTTGGACACTTTTTCCTTGGGTCCAGTGGTAGCTGCTCAACAAGTTGTGTAGTATCCAGTGCCCCTGGTGGAACATTTCTTGCTTAAGATGATAGTATGGAAGAGAGAAGGAGTGAGATGACTGATCTCTTTTGTTTCTCTTTTTTTCCTTTCTTCAGTACCCACAGGAAGTTTGAAGAATAGACACATGATATGCTGGAACTGGCTTGATGCAGGTGAGCATTGCAGTCATGCTGTTACAGCACTTTTTATGTTTCATACAACATATAAATCTGTTTCTCAGTAGCTTCTCTTCTTCTCTTCAGTAAGGGAAGTGAAGAGTGGTGGTAAACCCATTTCATGTGGCTGACATGGTTTGTTGCTTGAACAGATGTACGTAGTCCTCTTTGACTTTCATATATGCTGTGAATCTGCATATGTTACATTGTATTTAAACCCAGTCTGAGGCTTAGGTCCTCTTCCTCTTCCTTAGAATCCTCATTTCTAAGAATGATCAGGTGTGCCGAACATCCGGTCGGTTCAGGATTCTCCTACCTCCTTCCACGTGTGAGTCTATCCTGATTTTCAGACCAGTTTGTTTCGCATATGAACAAATGAAAATTTTTTAATTCATTTGTATTTTCCATAGCTAACAAACCTGAGGTCTTAACATTGACTGCCCACCTCTAGCCACTCCTCTTATATCTTATTTTGGGTTGGAAGAAAACCTAAATACATCACTAGGTTCAAGCATGGTCTCTGACTCACTTCCACCTCAACTACATACAGGATGCCAGATGCCACAGATTCCTTGCATGTATAATTTTTTATTGTTTTTAACTGGTTTCCAGCTGGTGCCAGAAGATTTATCCAAATTCTAATACCTCAGGTTTGTTAGCTATGAAAAATACAAATTAATGAAAAATTAGTCACTCAAAAATAAATTACATATATTGTTTTTACATTATTTATTACTATATTAGTAAACGGTTTAATCCGGCATCTTAGTTCAACTGTATTTTGTTATTGTTATAGCTCTTGATATGCAATTCAGGTACTCTTTATATTGGGGGTTGAAGAAGATGCCCAGCAGCATGCTCTTCCACTTCATGAAGTCACATGGCGAGCCCATGCAAGTGATCCAACACTGATTTATATTGAAAAAGTTCAGCCAGAACCCAAGCCACAGAATCCTGATATGGAGGTAAAGTTGTTAATAGGGGATATATCTAGTAGTCTGTTTTGTACCTGTTCCATGAGAATGCATGCTTATGTGAATTGTTATACTAATTACAGTAATGTATTTTCACTGACATGTTAAATTTCTTTTCTTATTAGATTAGAAGAGTACAATTTATGTACTCTTAGCGCATATTGGCTATAGGTGATAATGATTACAAATTATGCAAGTACATATAGTATGTCCTGATTTGTAACAGCCTGTGAGTGGATGTCCAGAACGAGTAGCAGACTATGTGAGAAGTACATGCAGTGAAGGTCTGGAGGGAGGTGGACTTGATTCCTCTGCTGCTTCTTCAGAAGAAGATGAGCATGTTCCTGGTCACTTTCCTCGCATCAAGCTGTATGTTTCACCAAGGTTGAGACCTGCATTGCTGTCTTCCATCAACATTGCAGCAAGAGCTAGTCAGGGGAGAGGGTTCATTGTTTAGTCATAGGTAAAGGGTTTATTTATTTTATTTTCTCCTCTTGCCTTGTTATCTAGCTTGGAAGATAGTTTATTTTGTAAACTTTGAATGAAATCTACAAAATTTTCAATTAAAAGAGAAATTACTTTGTATGCTTAATGCCTTTGCTCTATTAGAAGGAATAATAAAATTTAACATATTATTTGTGATATTCAAATATATTTTTGGCACAGGTCTAATTTTCTGTAGTCTTCCCTCCTGCATAATCAAGTTTAAGTCAAGAGCTAGATGACAAGTTTTCATTTTATAACATCATTGTTACAAATGATTGTTATAAGATTTTTGAA
The DNA here is from genome assembly GCF_015104395.2 of Macrobrachium nipponense. NCBI lineage: Eukaryota > Metazoa > Arthropoda > Malacostraca > Decapoda > Palaemonidae > Macrobrachium > Macrobrachium nipponense. Next base: position 65,967,211 of record NC_087217.1, on the reverse strand, counting down.
ATATTTATAATGCAATTATATTTCATTTATTTATAATGATTTGAGTTTGCTGTGTAGCCAGTAAGAATTGCATTCCTTAGTTCTAATTGAAGTGAGTTTTAAATTTAAAATAGCTCAGTACAGTACAATAACAACAAAAATGGAAATCTAAATTTGAGTCTTTAGTTTTGTCATGGTAGTTTATATGCTGAACTTTACATTTTGCTTCAGGCTTTGAGTTAAATTACAATGTGAAACTCGTTTAAGACTTTATTATCAGAATTGTAAATACAGTACAGTATACGTATTGGTATGTTCTGAATAAGCCATATAAGTTCATTAGTAAGTATATTTTTTTATAAACTAAAAATAAAAGTGCAAGAAAAAGTTCTTTGAGTATTTTCTAGACAGCATTACTTGCACTTTTGTAAGTAGTTATCTTGTATTTGCATTCTTGTAGAAATATGAGGTCCTTCATTGCAAACATATCTACCCATATTCACATATTCACTCTAAATTAGTCCCATAAATGAAAGGGTAAAATGAGGTTTTTGCTTGAAATACGGTTATCAGATTATGATGTAAGTTTGTTGTTTCATGTCTGATCTTTTGGACAAGTTAAAGGACTGTGAAAATGTGGAGGCACTGGTGTGAGATTTTATAATATAGTGAAATTTTAAAGTATGATAAATGACAACATATTTGAGTTTTGAATAGTACCATAGTAGTTTAAAAATTTATATTGCAAAAAAGTTATTCTTCTAGAGAAACTGCACTTATGGTAAGAGCACTTCAGACTTGGTACTATTTTGCTATATTTAGCATACTATATTCCATTTTGCTTGTGGAACAAAATATTTATTATAAATTTTCACAGATTAGGTATACAGTGGACCCCCCGTATTCGCGTTCTCCGGATTCGTGGACTCACATATTCGCGGATTTCTCTCGGGAACGTTTCCCTGCATTATTCGCAGAAAATTCGCACATTTGCAGTATTTTTCTTTGAGAAATATCTACAAATTCCTGTTTTTTTGATCAATTTCATCATAAAATGCACTTTTTGTGATAAAACTATTAAAAAAACCAAGTATGAACATTTTTAGTGTTTTTTTTTTTTAGTTTTAACCAACAAAATAGGTTGTTATTAGCGTTTTTATTGGGGTTCCAAACATTCGCGAGTTCTAACTATTCATGGGGGGTCTGGTACGCATCCCCCGCGAATACGGGGAACCACTGTAGAGGTTTCAAGGTTCAGCATAAAGTTTTTTTTTGGTTGATATTGCATTCGGCAGCACCTGATATCCCTATTCAAACTATATCACGCAACAAGACAAAGGTATATAGTAGTACGACTTGAGAGAATAGGTCATATATAAAAGGAAGTGACGCTTGAAAGTGTGAATGGTAAGCCATTTACACAAGCCATTGTCTTCGTTAGTTAGAACTTACCTGCAAACCACTATCCAGTGCAATGATTTTTAAAGTTTTCATTCGCAAATGGAGTTGAACTGAGAAACATTTATTTACTGATGGTCTCAAGTTACGTGTATACAGTGGTCCCCCCGTATTTGCGGGGGATGCATACCAGACCCCCCAGTGAATAGTTAGAACCTGCGAATGTTTGGAACCCCAATAAAAACGCTAATAACAACCTATTTTGTAAGTTAAAACTCATGAAAAACCCACTAAAAATTTTCATACTCGGTTTTGTTATAGTTTTATCACAAAAAGTACATTTTATGATGAAATTGATAAAAAAACCTGGAATTTGTAGATATTTCTCATAGAAAAATACTGCGAATGTGCGAATTTTCCGCGAATAATGCAGGGAAACGTTCCTGAGAGAAATCCGTGAATGTGCGAGTCTGCGAATCCGGAGAACACAAATACGGGGGTCCACTGTATATAGATTCTTCGGAGTTGAAGATGGTGTCTGTTTAGTCGACATTAAAATTGATGTGGTGGGAGTGTTGGCAGCGGCATTAGTCTCTATTTACGAGAGCTCTGCAGATAGGTCAAGTCTTGTTTGTATCTTGAGTGAGGTTGCTGTCGTTGAAATGCATCACAAGCAGTCCCCGGTTATCGTGAGGAGTTGTGTTTTCAGCGGGGCGCTGATAAGTGAAAACTGCCACTAACAAGTTTCAGTTAATGGCACCGACAACCGGTTAATGGCATCTCTGTAATGTATGTTATGGCGCCATAACTCTATTATCGGCACCTTATGGTGCCAATAACCAAAACTTGGCCCATTGTGGGACCATAAATTGCTGATATTATAGTGGTAGACAGGCGCCATAAAACTGGATCGCCAAGCCTGCCAAAAATCAGGGACTGCCTGTACGTACTCTGTCGAGCAATGATGTAACCCTCACAAGTGCACTTTTATAGCAATGTTGATGGTTATGTTATCTTCAGTTTCATGTTTTTTTTTAGTTATATAGCCCACAATGCCAAGAGATTCCTGACACCAGTGGCATAATTATGAGGTATTCCATTCATCCACTTGCGTAAATTCTCGGAACCTACTTTTTATTTAATCAGTTCCATAATTGCAGAATGTGAGCTACTGTAATGTTCATTTTTACCCGGGGTGGCAAACTTAGCTGTGCTATAGGCTATGTGCAAAGACTTTTGTAGGTCCCCCACAACTCTACAAATTTGGCCAGTGTCCTCTTTCTTAATCAGTGCACTCTAAATCTGCTTCTTCCCCACTTCTTACTGTTCTTGGTGTCCCATATTAATGTGTAATTTTTATTATACAGCTTGAGATAATTGAAAATGACTGAATCTGTTTTTGCAAGTTCATTGTGGATGCACAATCAACCACTTCATTTGTTTTTTGGTTTACTAATGCCTGTCTCACAGTAGTATTGTTTTGATGTAATTTTTTTCCACGATCTTTCACAATTTCAATTTCAGTTCTATTATTCTTTTGTCTTCAAAATGTGTTGATGTTCTCGATAAGCTTTTCTTTTCTACTACTGCTCCGTCATTTAGCTTGTCATTTTTAGTGTTGCTCTCTAATGAAGCATATGTGACTTTCCTTTTCACAAATTCATGTTTGAAGAAGTTGTGGGAAATGTTATTTCAGTTAGTGGGAAGATTGTACACTAGAAATGACACTACATGTTTTCAACTTGCAAATTATACTTTCAAGTCCAAGCTGTTGGCCTAGCCTTGCGAACAAACATTCCCCAGGTAAACTGTTCTTACACTGCCTAAATTTCTTTCCTATTTTTTAAAGAACATCTAAATCTATTAAGTTAAACTAGTAGGATTGGTAACAAAATTCATTTTCAAGTAAGTAAAAATATAATTATATTTAATGAATCAGAATTCTGCTAGGCTCATTAAAAAGGAATAGTATAGTTATTTGTAACTCTTAGCATTGACTTTGTTAAGTTTATATTACTACATATGTACAGAATTTCACAACACTATTCAACCCTTGGCAGTGATTTTATTAACATTTAGAAAGTTATGACAGTGTACAAAAATTTACAACCTTACCTGACTGAGCAAGCCACACCATCTGTGGCTATGCAGTGATCAAACGTCCATGTTCTACTACCCATTTGGGTTATACGTTTTAGGTTGACAATTACATTCCACCCCTCCCTCACTAACTTATCCTCATGTTTTTCAACCATCAACTTCAATCCAGTGTCTTTGCGCAACCTTTCTAATGCCAGTTGAATAAAAATTTATGAAGTGCATTTTTATACAGTTTTGGGGAACCAATGGTATATATGAAAGTTTTGTTGACACGGCTCCGTACTCATGTTTTATAATGTTGTAGTATCTAAGATAATCAACAGGCTGCAAGACAGAATATGATTGTAGATTAATTCTATGTCGTGTGTTAATCTCAAGTTGTTCAGTTGATCTCAGAGTAACTTCTATTGATGTATTTCCAATTGATTACAAGACACTGCAATGCTTACATTAGAGATTTGTACACTCTTATAGCTAGTCTCTGGCGAGGTAAAAAATTCAGTTTCAGATTGTTTGAGAAACAAGTCTGAAATGTTTTAGCGCAATAATTTATGAAGTTGTTGTCAGAATGGTACCGAGGTGCTGAGAAGGGGTAAGACATTGTTTGGAATTTGTTTTCCCAAGTCCAATCTTCTTTTTCTAGCATCACATCCTTTTGTGAATAGTTGAACAAACACATTCAATTTTTGAAAATCTGGCCATTGCAGAACATTAGAGGTGTTTTCTATATAACCTGCATGCCATTCTCTATCCAAGAGTTCATCTATCATTTACTTATGTGATGTGCCTTAACAGACATTGGAGACACAGCTTCACATCTCTTCTCGATTAGTTGTTTAGTCTTTTTGGGTTCCAGTAATATTTGTCGTAAACTGCATTTCATACACTTGTTCCTGTGGGAAATGTTATATCACTTAATGGGAAATTGAAAGGAATGTACACTGTAAATTAGTACACGGAGTAATTCCTTACACTGAATGTAAATATATGGTAAATAGTAAAAGACTCCCTGATAAGTACAATATTCTTCTGTACACATGACTTTTTTAGACTTGTGCCACAAAGTCCAATTGATTAATTACTTTTCAAATTCAAGTGAATTCAATTCAGGTAAGAATAACTTTTTGCCAAGTTCAATTAAACTATAGGGTACTTGAAGCAAATTCAACCGAGGCCATAACAGATCTAGGCAAGTTCAGTTAGACCAAGGAATTCAAGAAAGTTTTCACCAAACTAAGGCAAACTGAGCACCAAAATTATTGGTAATATGTTCACAGTTTAAGCCTTTTCACACTTCATTCTCATATCACAAAAATTATAATAGCCCAATGAAGTAAATGCCTCTAAAACAAAATAAATAATAGTAGTTAAGTCTTTAAAACAAAGTATCAAAAGTCGTCTTACGAAACTTGCTTTCGATACTATCAAGTCAAGTAAAGTCACCTGACTATGACATTGGTGATGCAATCTAGAAATCACCAATCTGCATTAAAGTGACCTCACTTTAATAAACCAGTCTTAATTTACCCATAAACTGATACGAATCTGAGCTACTTCGCTTTCTCCCCTGACGTGGAAGCTTTAATGAGTATTATGTTAGAGTCATCATCACATCTGTGAGAAATTTTTTATCATTATGGGAAATTTTAAGTAATGTAGACTATAAATCACATGTGTTCTCACGTGTACCAGAAAGTCATACAGTGGGCCCCCGTATTCGCGTTCTCCGGATTCGCGGACTCACACATTCGCGGATTTCTCTCGGGAACGTTTCCCCGCAGTATTCGCTGAAAATTCGTGCATTTGCAGTATTTTTCTATGAGAAATATCCACAAGTTCTTGTTTTTTTTTTTTGATCAATTTCATCATAAAATGCACTGTTTGTGATAAAACTATTAAAAAAATCAAGTATGAAAATTTTTAGTGGTTTTTCTTGAGTTTTAACTAACAAAATAGGCTGTTTTTAGCATTTTTATAGGGGTTCCAAACATTTGCGGGTTCTAACTATTCACGGGGGTGTCTGGTACGCATCCCCCGCGAATACGGGGGGACCACTGTAAGTACAGTTAGTCCACGGTTATCGGCAACCAGTTTTAGGAGCTGATACATAGGTAGCAGAGGCACCATTAACTGGTTATTGGTGCCAAAATCTGATTATCGGTGCTGATAAGCCCTAAAAATCACTGAGTTTCGGTTATCAGCAATTTTCGCTTATCATCAAGCCCTCAGAACGGAACCCTGCCAATAACTTGGGACAACTACCTGTATACATTGTAAATTCCTTTGTAAATATGTCAAGAAATCATATAAAGTCCATTTTATTCAACTTCAGTTAGCCTGTCAGGGACTCAGGAGTGAATTACAACTAAAGCCATGAGAACTCCAGCCAAGTTCAATTTGGCTAAGGAATTTAAAGCAAGTTTCCACCAGAGTAAGGTAAACTTGAGGTAAATTGAATACTAGTATTAAAATTCACAGTAAATATTTTCAGTCTAAGATTATGCACTTATTTCCCATAAGCCCCAATTTTATTGTACTAATTAAGTAAACACGTTAACAACAAATAATAGTTGTCTTTAAAATAAACGTAAAATGTCAACTGGAGAAATTTTCCTATCAGAACTATCGATTGAAGCAAAGTAGCCTGACCTGACCAGGACATTGGTGATCTAATCAAGAAATCATCAACCTGCATTAAAATGACCCTATTTAAAATACTTGCAGTCTCTTGAAGGTTGATATAATGCTTTCATGTGAGTGTAATTAATTACAGTTTTTCTGCTGATATGTTTTATTTTCTTTAAATTTTTGTACCTTTTTATTAATCTAATCAATGTTTATCAGTACCTTTTAATTCTCTTGACATATTGTAATTAAACTTCAAATTCCTTATTGAATAGAAAGCCTGCTTTATATATTTTTATTGTTGGCATATTTAAAGTATAATTGGTCAATTTTATTGCTATTATTTGTGGAGAACTAGTTGAGTAAGCCCCTGGGAGGAAATCTTCCATTTACTGGCATATTTGCCTCACTTCTGCCATCCTTGTAATGTAAATGCACTTCATTTAGCTCTGGTATTGGTATTACATACTAGTTATCATTGTTCATCTTCCCATCCTTTTTTAATCAGTGGTAATAACTCTTATAGCATTTATTTACTTTTGTAATTGTTATACTGCTTATTGGGCTGACTGGGTGAATCCTTATTCACAAGTTTTAGATCACTTTATATCCTCATTCTTGTTCTAGCCACAACTTGAGTCTGTTGAAAAAAGACAAAAAAGTGAAAGTCTCTTGGTTTCTAATTTTATCTATGTATAGGTAAGACCTAGGAATGATAGTGTTATTTAATCTGCATGGTACCAGAGTCCTGGAGTTCCTCATCTGAAGTAATACTTCATTGTCCCGAATTTCTGTAGGACACCTAAAGGGATTCATTGCCCAGAAGTTTATGTATGTCACAGGAAGGAGAACCTCTTTGTCTTGGAGTTTGTGTATGCATGTGAACAAGTAACTATTTTTCTTGTTGCTTTTGTCTCTTTTTCTTAATTTGGTGCGATTTTAGCTTGATTCTGAGAATTATTCATTGATTAAATAATTCAGCTTGAGATAAGAATAATGTGCTTAATGAAGTTAGTGTCTGTGACCTATTGCACTTATGGAATCTTTTTTGTTTTTTCTTATGGCACTTTGATATTGCTGAGACTATTAGTATCTTTTTGATATGCTTCCAAAGTTCTTCTAACTGTACAACTGTGCTAGTGTGTTGTGAACCAGGTAATTTCCCATGTTGATCTGACATAGGGAAGTGCTCACCGATAACTCTTTTGGAAACAGATCAAATAACGTAGTTGGTTAAATAAGGAGATTTTTCCCCTGTGGGACTTTTGTGTTAACAATTGCACTACCCCTTTTCAAACCTGTTAGCTGTTACTTCATTGGGATAATCTATCAGCATCCCTGTAACTGTAGTTTATGGGTGGACTAGATAAATCATTTAATGATAGGGTTGTACATGATAATGGTTGTTAATCTAAGAAATGCTAAGGCTCTCTAGGAAATTTGGGATACTGTTTTAATTAATTTTTTTATGTTGAATATTGTACTCATTCCTAAAAGTGCAGTACGCTGGTACAGGAAACCCTCTTAAAAATTGAGCTCTTTATAGAGAAAATAATTATTTGGCAAGAGTAGCAAAAGAATGCTGACTCTAACATTATATATGATCATTATCTGAAACACACTACAGACAACTTTTCAGCTTTAATTATTGGAATTTTAGATTTTACACTGCACTGATATAGATGCAGGTACAGTCTCTGCTGATTGAGCATTCGTCAATACAATAGACTTATGTTTGAGCTGAAACATGGATACAAAATATTTTAAAAAAATAATAAGGCTTTCATATACCCTGATTGATATATCTTAGTTTTACCAGACCACTGAGCTGATTAACAGCTCTCCTAGAACTGGTCCGAAGGATTAGATATTTTTATGTGGCTAGGAACCAATTGGTCACGTAGCAACAGGATTTACAGCTTATTGTGGGATCCGAACCACATTATATCAAGAAATGAATTTCTCTCACCAGAAATAAATTCCTCTGATTCCGTGTTGGCCGAGCCGAGAATCGAACTTCGGACCAACAGATTGGTAGCCGAGCGCAAAAACCACTAGTCCAACAAGGGACATTTCATACTTTGTTGAGCCTCCTTTGACCTTGATGACGGCTTGTAGACGATGGGGAAGTGAAAGGGCCAGGTTCTTCAGTAGTTGGGGGTCAAGATTGTCAGATGTCATGAAGCGCAACCTTGAGCTTGGGAATGGAGGAGACGTCACGGTTCCGTAACTGTGTTTCATAATCCCCCATAAGTTCTCAATTGGATTCAGATCTGGCGAGTTGCCTGGCCAGTCTTGGAAGTAGTAATTAATGTCACAAAAATCAAGAAATTTTTTACTAATTTTGCAGTATGTGCATGGGCACCGTCCGGCTGAAAAAGGCCATTGTTGGTGGCCTCAAAGCAATTTTCCAAATAGTCCATGAGGAGTTCAAAGTATATACTGTCTTTGGTCACAGTTTAATTCTTCAGCAGTATGATGTGTTTCCTGGTGCCATAGAAGGAAAAACAACACCAACCCATCAGATATTGGGGGCATTTTACTGTGTGCTGCACAAACTTGGGGTCGTAGGGATCATGTTGTTTTAGATTAAGCCCTCATTTTAACTTTCCCCCACCTGTTGCTTGTCACTCTGAATGTGGCTTCATCTGTCCAGAGGACACATTTCCACCTTTCCTCCACCCATGCAATCTGTCTCTTGCAAAAAGAAAACTTATTTCCCCCTGTGTTTCAGGGTGGTGAGTGGCAACGTCTGGCAGCCCGTTCACAAAATCGAAGGGTGGAGCTAACACAAGATCATTTTGTGTTCTCCAACACTTTATTCTGTTTGGAGATACTTGCTGTAATCCCAGGAGCCCTATCCACATATCTCTTCATGAGCCGTGCTGTAGATTCATTTATTTCCCATCGATGATGGCCACGAGGAGCATGGATAGGTATTTCCTTGGAACTCCCTTTTTTTGAACTTGTGAATTGAAATCTTCACCGTACATACGGTTACACCCACAACGTCCGCAATAGCCTTATTAGCTATTTTAACCTTACATAAGGCAATTATCTGAGCTATATTTCTTTGGGATTTAAACCTATTTTTGCCCATTGCAAATAAAGCACACAAATGTCATGTTGCTTAAAAGTGCAGAAGGATTATCTGATGTCCCAAGGAACGAACAATGCATTTTCCTCAAATAATAAAAGCTCCAGAGAGAATTTCGAATATAAGGCATATTCAGTATTTGGCGAATACTCAATCCGTCGGGACTGTAGATAGTTCCTAGTAACCAGGAATTATGCCCTTGAAATCTTAGTAGTTTGTAAGGTTAAATTATTTTCTGAAGTGATATTAGTAACAGTTTTTTCTAGCCTATGTAGTCAACTACCTTCTGTGTGATCATAAAAAATATTTTTTTTTATGTATTCACTATATTGTTCATACAGAAAGTGTGCTTACTAAATATAATAGAGTAATACAAACAATGGCATGTTCTATAAGGCATTTCTGCTGTAAGTGCTACAAAATAAGATAAGGATCTTGATTTTGAAGGTGTGTAGTCTTATAATGCAACCGGTAGTGATCTACATGCTATGTATTGATGCCTCCTTTTTTGTGATCCTTGTTGTGCACCTCCTCTGTGAAAAAGCTGTTTTCATACAATGAACTTACCTGTCAGATATATACATAGCTAAGACTCCATCGTCCCCGACAGAAATTCAAATTTCGCGCCACTCCGCTCAACCGGTAGGATCAGGTGATCTACCTGCCTGCCCTGGGCGGCAGGACTAGGAACCATTTCCTGTTTTTCTATCATATTTTCTCTGTCGCCGGTGGTATCAACATTGTTGTTACTACCTCCTGACTGGAATTCGCTTTTCAAGACTTTATTGATCATCTTTATTGGATTTCTTGGTGACGTACTGGATCGTTGTTTTGGCATTCGCTACTGTGGACTGGATTTGGACTTGCTTTTGATTTTTCTAATAGAATGTCTGATTCAAGTGTTAGTGTGAGAGTGTGTGTGAATGTAGGCTGCAAGGTGAGGATACCGAAGGCTTCGGTTGATCCTCACACTGTATGTCGTAAATGTAGGGGGTTTGACTGTTCTTTGGCTAACACCTGTATTGAGTGTGAAAAGTTGGATGCTAATGAATGGAAGACTCTAACTTCTTACTTGAAGAAGTTAGAGAGGGATAGGATTAGACGGGCTGCACAAAAGAGTGTGAGTACAAGGCCTATTGAGCCTGTTTCTGAGTCTAACTCTCCTTTTATTAATGAATATGATTCTCCCTATGTATCTGAATCCTCACAGGCTTTGCATTCGGATTCGGCTTCTGAAATCGCCAATCTGAAGGCTACTCTTCGTAAATGAAGACAAAGATGGCGGCCATGCAAGGTAAGGCTAGTGATTGTGAATTACTAAGTGAAGTGAGTGTTCCCAGTGTTGGTGGAGGGGCGTCTGACCGTCCCTGCGATGCTCCCAGGCCTAGACCTCTTCCAAACTCACATACCCAGAGGAGTAGGAAAAGTCGAAAGTCGTACGGAGGTTGTGGGGAATCCCAACGGTCAAGCGTCCTTCAGCAGGTTCTGTTTCGTTACAGTCTGCTCAGGACCGCTCTAATAGAAGCGTCCTACGAGATTGTTTCTCGTCGTCCGGTTCTCCTTCACTAAACGAGGGTGGAAGGACTCGGATCTTTCTAGGCACTGAAAAGGCATTGGAAAGAGCGAGCGTTCGACTCGAGCCCGGAACGCTTCTCGGAGGAAGCTCCTTCTTCTATCAAGAAGGCTAAGCTGGTTTCGACGCCTCCTAGAGCAGTATTTGAGGATCGCACTTCTTCGAGTTCTCCTGCTTCTTCTATTGAAGAGGACGCTGGGGTGGCTTCCAAGAGGATATTGCTTGCAGTTCAGGAGCAGATTGCCTCTTTGGTTGGAGTTCTTTCGAGGATCCCCCTCGCAAGAAGGACGCTAGACTTCCTATTAAGAAGTCTCGTCTTCTTTCACCAGCCAGACACGTGAAGCGTCCTCCAGAACATGGGACGTCTTCCAGGCGCGAAGTAGTCGTACAAACGTCAGGATCTATCCGAGCGAGTTGCTCTAGATCAGGATACGCTCAGGCGTGAGGCGCCAGCCAGGCGCGAGGATTCAGCCAAGCGCGAGGATTCAGCCAAGCGCGAGCGCCAGCCAGCGCGAAGCGCCAGGACAAGCGCGAGGCGCCAGACAAGCGCGAGGCGCCAGGACAAGCGCGAGGCACCAGACAAGCGCGAGGCGCAGCCAAGCGCGAGGAGCTTTTCAGGCACGAGAAGTCAAGCAGACGCGAGACTTCTTTTAGACGTGAGAGAGAGTCGGTTCACTCTATGAGCCCCTCTCCTAGTAGGAGTTTGTCACCAGTAGAGAGAGAACGGGATGAAGATCCTCTCGTTTTCAGGCCGATTCTCCACAAGGTGTAGAAGGAGATTTGGAAGAAGAGGGTGACGGTAGAGAAGGAGTCTCGAACTATAAAGTTCTGACTGACCTTCTTTTACGGGAATACGGAGATTCTTTAACTCCTGCCGCTCCTCCTTCGCCTCGATCACTGTTTTCGAGTGCGGATTGTTGCCTAAGTATTCGTCGGTCTGAAGATGAGACCTACGATCTCTATGGTAAGAGAGAGATTCCAGTCCTTAGACAAATGGATGTTGTCTAAGAAGGATCTGGGCAGAACCACCTTCTGTATGCCTCCAGCCATACTTTCTGGCAAGAGAGGTTTCTGGTACCGAACTGTGGGGAGAACATGGCCTTTCTCTCCCAGCGGCAGCCGAAGCGGACTTTTCAACCTTGGTTGACTCGTCAAGGAGACACGCTTTGAATGGAGCTCGCGTGTCTTGGGCGATTTTCGGAGACGGATCATCTCCTCAAGGACTCTTCCATATTTTGGAAGTGTTTAATTCCTAGACTGGTCCCTTGGGGTGATGTCTAAGAAAGCTCATGACTCGGATGGTCTAGACCCCGAAGTCATTCTGAGTATTCTTGCTTGTATTGACAAGGCGGTACAAGACGGATCAGGAGAAATCTCCTCTCTTTTCGGAGCAGTACTCCTTAAGAAGAGGAGTATTTTTAGTTCCTTCCTAACCAAGGCGGTTTCTCCCTCACAGAGAGCAGCCCTGGTTTTTGCTCCCATGTCTGACTTCCTGTTTCCTTCTCGGTTAGTTAAGGACATTTCTCGATCACTGACTGAGAAGGCGACTCAGGATCTTCTCCTGCAAACTGCAAGGAAGAAGAGACCACTTGTTTCAGTTGACAAGAAAGGACCGACTTCTACGGTTCAGCCCTTTCGAGGAGGCCCTCTCTCCAGAGCTACCTCTAAGAGAAGAGGTCTTGAGAGGAGAGGTAAGGCTCCTTCCTGTCCCTTTAAGAAAGGGAAGTGAGACAGACAGCCTCCAAACACCAGTGGGGGCCAGGCTTCTCGATTTGCAGACGCCTGGTCACTCACTAAACGGACGCCTCTTCCATGTCCATAATCAGGAAGGGATATCTTATCCCCTTCCAAGACAGTCCTCACCTAACGACCATTCCGCGGGAACTGTCAGCCAGATACAGGGACCCTGTACTGAGGGATACTCTTCGTCTGATGGTGAATCAAATGTGGGACAAAAGAGCTATAGAATTGGGTTCTAGAGCAAAACTCTACGGGGTTTTAGGGGCAATCGGCTTTTTCCCATGGTTGCGAAAGCCCTCGGGGGGCTGGAGACCAGTTCTTAGATGTCAGCGCTCTGAACAAGTTCGTTCTAAAGGAGAAGTTCTCTATGGAGACTTCGGCCTCAGTCCTGGCGGCTTTACGTCAAGGAGATTGGATGGTGTCGCTGGATCTCCAGGACGCCTATTTTCTGTCCCGATTCACCCTTCGTCGAAGAAGTACCTCCGTTTCATGACGGGGGGAAGGATCTTTCAGTTCAGGGCCTTGTGTTTCGGCCTGTCCACAGCTCCTCAGGTCTTCACAAACCTGATGAGGAATGTGGCGAGGTTTCTTCACCTCAAAGGCGTCAACATCTCTCTATATTTGGACGATTGGCTCATCAGGGCCAGAACAGAGAGACAGTGTTTGGAGGACCTTTCTTTGACCCTAGACCTGATAAAGGCGTTGGGACTACTCGTGAACCTCGAGAAGTCACAGCTGATTCCCAGACAAAACTTGGTCTATCTGGGGATTCAGATGGATTCTCGGGGTTTTCGAGTATTTCCTTCGCAAGAGAGAATCGTGAGAGGCTTGGAAAAAGTCTCTCTCTTCTTAGGGAAAGAACGGACTTCGGCGAGGGAATGGTTAAGCCTGCTAGGCACCCTTTCCTCGCTCGAACAGTTCTTTCCTCTAGGAAGACTACATCTTCGCCCTCTTCAGTTTTTCCTAAGGAGATCTTGGAACTGGAAGACGGGACTTCTCTCCGACAGTTTTCTCCTTCCAATGGAGATGAACCACACCTGCAATGGTGGTTGTCCCCTCTAAAAGAGAACAAGGGAATTTCTCTGGAAGTTCCGAACCCAAGCCGAGTGTTGTATTCCGACGCATCGGAGAAGGGTTGTGGAGCAACACTAGACCGAGAGAAGTGTCAGGCACCTGGAAGGCAGCACAGGTGTCCTGGCACATAAATTGCAAAGAACTTCTAGCAGTTCACTTGGCGCTAAAGTTCTTCGAACCCTTTGTGACGAACAGTGTGGTCCAAGTGAATGTGGACAACACTACAGCCCTGTCCTACATTCGGAAGCAAGGAGAACGCACTCAGTGTCGCTTTACGAGATAGCAAGAGATCTGCTAATTTGGGCCTCACAAAGAAACATCTCCCTCCTGACAAGATTTGTTCAGGGGACGAGAAACGTCAGGGCGGACAGACTGAGCAGGAGAAGCCAGGTCCTTCACACAGAATGGACTCTTCATTCAGAGGTGTGTCAGAGTCTTTGGGATCTTTGGGGCACTCCTCACGTAGATCTGTTCGCCACATTCCTTTCCAAAGGCTGGAAGTCTTTTGTTCAGTGGTGGAAGACCCAAGAGCTCTCGTGGTCGACGCCTCCTGCTGGACTGGTCCTCATGTGGACGTGTACGCTTTCCCCCCTTTCAAAATCCTGGGACAAGTGTTGAGAAAGTTCGTAGCCGTCCAACGGACAAGGATGACCCTGATAGCCCCGTTTTGGCCAGCACAAGATGGTTTGCAGAGGTGCTGGAGTGGACAGTAGACTTCCCAAGATCCCTTCCAAAAAGGATGGATTTTCTCAGACAGCCACACTTTGAGAGGTTTCATCAACAAAAACCTCCCCGCTCTCGCGCTGACTGCCTTTCGACTATCGAAAGACTTGTCAGAGCGAGGGGTTTTCTCGCGAAGCTGCAAGCGCTATCGCTAGAGCCCGCAGAGCTTCCACTAGACGAGTCTATCAGTCGAAGTGGGAGGTATTCAGAAGGTGGTGTAAGTCTAAGAAGTTGTCCTCCTCCAGTACCTCTATAACCCGAAATCGCTGATTTCCTTTTGTTTCCTTGAGAGAGGTCTCTCATTTGTCTGTATCGACGATCAAAGGATACAGGAGCATGCTTTCGGCAGTATTTAGAAAACAGAAGGCCTAGACATTGCTGAGAATAAAGATCTGCACGACTGATTAGATCGTTTGAAACGACAAAATCGAAGGAACTAACTCCTCCCAGCTGGAACCTGGACGTAGTTCTCAAGTTCCTTTCGTCTGACAGATTTGAGCCTCCCCACGTAGCTTCGTTCAGGGATATAACAAGAAAATGCTTGTTTCTCCTATCTTTGGCGACAGCCAAAAGAGTTGGCGAACTTCATGCCCTAGAAGATGAAGTCGGCTTTAACAAAGACTCGGCCTTTTGCTCGTTTAGAACTCTTTTTCTAGCGAAAGAATGAAAACTCCATTCGAATCCCTGGCCCAAGAGATTCGAGATCAAAGGCTTATCGAGTCTAGTAGGGAGAGAAACAGAGAGGTCTCTTTGCCCGGTAAGAGCCTTGAAGTTCTTCTTACAAAGAAATGGGACAAATGGGAGGCTCTAGACAAAGTCTAAGAACGCATTAGCTTTCTTTCATTAGGAGCGTCATTACGGATGCTCACAAGTTCTGTCCTGACGACTCTTTTCGCTTTTAAGAGTAAAAGCCCATGAAGTTAGAGCAGTGGCGACGTCTCTCTCTTTTCAGAAGAATATGTCGTTAAAGAAAATCATTGACACGACATATTGGAGGTGCAATTCAGTTTTTTGCATCTCACTATCTTAAAGACGTTCGCGTGACCTACGAGAAATGTTTTTCTCTGGGACCTTTTGTATCGGCGGATACAATACTGGGTACGGGAAGCAAACACCAATCCTTAAATTTGTACATACCTTCTACTAGATATGTTCTAGATTTCTGCTGACAAGAGGGCTCGGTGCTGCACTGGTGGCCAGTCACTGTTGTTCAGTAAGGAACTCTTGTGATATCTTTTAGGGGAGTATTAAAATTTTTTTTTTTTTTTTTGAGAATTTTTGTATGAATTCGTTTTTTCGTTTCGAGTTATGGGTTGTTTGTAATGAGTTCGGGGATAACTCAGAACAATTCTATATACTAACATGGTGGTTAGGATCAGGTGGTCGGGATTGGTTATGCTCCTTCACAAGGTGTGTTGTCATAGAAGTGGTCCAGTACCCATTGACAAAGTCCTTTTAGGCTCTGCCGAGTAAGCGGTTCTTATACCCATCGACAGACCCACAAGAACTCTAGCCATAGATCTAATATCTCGCTAAAGTCTTGAGGTGATGCAGACTACCGGGCTACAGCCACGAAGTCTACCACCTATCAGGTAGGAACCAAGGTTTTTCTTTTATACCTACAACATATGTTGTTTACCTGTCTATTCCATATTAGCTGTCTCTGACCCTCCACCAAAGGGTGCCAATCAGCTATGTATATATCTGACAGGTAAGTTCATTGTATGAAAATGATATTGTTATAATACAATAAAGTTTCATACATACTTACCTGGCAGATATATACGATTAATGGCCCACCCAGCCTCCCCGCAGGAGACAGGTGGAAGAGAGAAAATATGATAGAAAACGGGAATGGTTCCTAGTCCTGCCGCCCAGGGCAGGCAGGTAGATCGATCTAACCTGACCTACCGGTAGCGAGTGGCGCGAAATTTGAATTTCTGTCGGGGACGACGGAGTCTTAGCTATGTATATATCTGCCAGGTAAGTATGTATGAAACTTTATTGTATTATAACAATATCATTTCTCTTGTATCTAATTTATGCTCTACATAATTTTAACTTCTCTTTCTTAGTGCCCCATTTTAGTACTTACTCTTTGCTTCTATAAAGTATGAGGGTAAGTAAAAAATATTAAGAAAATGAAATCATATTTAAGGAAAAAAATCAATTTTATGCATATCCATCATTTAACTCAATATAGCTCTTTAATGTGGTGTTTCCATGTTTGGACTCTTCTTCGTTGAATTTTAGGACTTCTCCATTAAACCATTTGTTTTTGTTTTGGAAATGCGAAAACATTTGAAGGAGAAAGATTAGGATTATAAGGAGGGTATGAACGAGTTTCCCAGCAAAATTCCTGCAGGATTTCCCTTGCAACCCTTGATGAATGTGCTGGACCATTAACCCCTTTGTAGTAGCTCCTGGTGGTTGTTTTCTGTCCTTAGAGGAATCAATTAAAATTACTCTTACATAGGAAATCAATGATGTTAGATGAGACTAACATCATGTAAGACGTTTTTCCTTACATCTTTTTAGAGGGCCAACAAACAGTGGTCTTCTTTTTTATTTTCCTCTTCTTTTTTGAGGTAGAACTGACATTATACCCTGTCTTTATTTTTCCATAGGTGGAACTTATATTAGACTCTACATTTGTCCTCTGTAGACCCTTTATTTTATTTACCTTTCACTTTTATCCTCTAGACTTCAGCTTTGTTAGGCATTTAGTTCAATTTTGTGGTCTCCAGTTAATGTTTTGTGCTGATTTAAGAGATATTCAAGAGACACTATCAAGCTCACACATAGAAGATTTTAACAACATAATTTTGAGCACAGTGTCATAATTACGTGTTTTCCCGTTTTTATAAAACGTTTGAAGCATGAAAAGAAGTATAGTATACTCTGTTTTTTTTGTTTTTCTCTAACTGTTTTCTTAAAGATTTATGGATATTTGCCTGTAGAATTTTGTGGACCACTTGGATTTGTATAATGTGCCCGTTGTTGGTTCATTGTTATAAAAGAAAAATTATATAGTTATAAAAGAAAGCACATAGGTCCTGTGATTTTATATAAGTCTAGTTTTAAAGAATTATGGGATTTCATGTGGAAATGAGTTTTTTATGGAGATTTTTTTAGTTTGTTTCAACTTAAACTGTTCAAGGAACTGGCGTCAATGATGGGTATGAACATCTTTGTTAGTGACCAAAATCATGTTTCTGGTAATATTGTACTGGTCATGTGTCAGTTTTTAAGATTTTAGAATACTTTGTCATTTCTTTGCATCATTTTCAATCTTATGCTCATCAGTGTACAGTTATCCCCCATCATATCATGGTATGCATTTGACCTATCCTTCACATATGGTGTGACTTGTTCTTTATATAAATGTAGGGTCGGTGTAATTGTTAGCATTATTTATATTTGTGAAATATGTATTGTAACTCTGTAGCTTTTTAGCAATGCTGTGTATGTCATGCAATAATAACCCAAACATGGGTTGTAAATATTTTCCTATTGCAAAGTAGTGAAGCAAAAGACTGGTGTACAAGATAGCCTAAGTTGTAAATGTGTATGTATACTAGTTCATGTGTGTTTCAAATGTAGTTAGTGTTTGATTATTTTACTGTTACCATAAAGTGCTTGGTGCCGATATTTTTTATTTGACAGTATTCTAAAATGTTTTGGAAACTTGAACTTATTTAAAAAAAACCACTTATGGACAAACTCAGGGCAGTTGTTTTCATTTTTATCATGGATAAACAAGATTAATCTAGCTGACTAAAGTAAATGAGGTTTCCCAATTCATACACTGTTTAGGACAAGAGTGAAAGAAGGTGTATTTTTTCTAGTAGTGTAAGGTTTGTTAGAGAACTCTGAAATACTGTTCAAGAAATTAAGTTTCATGCCCCTACCAAATGATTACTACGTAATAATTTTTCTGATATATTCAAGTATACTGATATATCTCGGTTGTTTGGTATTGACAAAAATTAGCCATAAATTTTATTTAGGTAGCAATTTTTAAACCAGGTAGAAATGGAATGTGGTAACTTCCTAGTAATTTAGAGTTCTTAATATGTATGCATATATTATGGGTTTTTAGGGGTAGATATACCGAAAGTATGACAACACGCTGTTTTACCTTGCCACATTTTTCTGCTGCAGAAGTGATACTACTGTATATTGGGTTTTGAGGATGTGGTCATGATGTATGCATTGATGTACAGTTGAATGTCTGATTGAATGATGAGTTTTTTGGTGATAGTTACTTAAACTAAGAGGTATTATGGCACTACAGTATTCATCACTGTTTAATATTTCACGAATGTACATGAAATTGTGTCACATGGTGTTGTTCTGTCTTTTAATTTTTCAGTGGTACAGTACTTTTATTCTTGAAATTATGCAGGAAACTTGATTCATGAAATGTTTGATAGTCGTCTTGTGTTTCATGTTGTGTAGAATGTCTTTGTTGTAAGGTTTTGTAAGCAGCTTAGAGAGCTACCTACTTAGTTTTATTATTTTGTTCATTATTACTAGTCATGAGTTGCATAAGGTAACTTTTTTAGAGTACCAGTGGATATTGTAGCCTTTGTAGGATTGTATTTTGAGCAACATATGCCATAAGATTTGCATGAGTACGTATTACTATTGTAATTGGATTTTTTTCTTGCTGTGAACTTGAATCAGAACATCCCTTTTTGATTTACTGGAGAGTAAGATATTACTGTACATTTTTTAAGTCCAACAAACAAAAACTATCATTTGAATTTTTTTGGGTTAAAATTATTTTTAATGTTCAAGTTTCAGTGTCAGAAAAATTTAACCATGTAGCCATACGTTACTTTGTTATACGGTAATTATTAATTTGAAGATAAATTTAAATACTGTACTTAGTGTTAGATTTGTTTGGGTTTTTCATTTTAAGTCCATTGTACAACCACCTAGCAATCATCCATTCCTGTGTGGTTGGATATTAATTTGTCTAAAGTTTCTCACTTGGCCCAATTATGATCATTACATTACATGTACTGTACTGTATAATGATGAATAGTGATTATAGTACTCATTGCTAGTTTATATGAGAAAGAAATTTTTTTCATAATTTCTTCATTACTTGCATAATTATTTGTGAATATCTCTCTAGTAATGTATTAGTAAATAGAAGCTAATTTTTACTGTAGCAATGCATCTTTTTATTTTGTTGCAATCGTATGTCTGTAATGCTGACATCTTATGTGCTGTTTATGATGTTTATTAAAAAATTCAGAATAAGTGGAAGGAAGGTGACACTTAAAGCATTCCCAGTAAAAAAGAGGATGCATGTGAGCTCACATATACTTCACATTAAGAAGAACAGAGAAGAACAGAGGAGAAACATTTTTTTTTTGGAAAGTATCACTGTCAGAAAGTGAAGGAGAAAGTTTGTTGTAGCAAAATGTTGTAGCAAAATGGTTAAAGAAAGATAGGAAAGTTACAAGAAGGACCGAGTATTTGAAAAATTAGGATGGAGGGTTAAAAATGGAAATAAAGAAATCATATACAGGCAGTCAGTCTCTGGTTTTTTGGGGGTTCTGTTCGGCGGGTTGCTGAGAAGCGAAAACCGTCATTAATCGAAACTCGGCAATTTATGGCACTTAAGGTGCTGATAACCAGTTAATGGTGCCGATAAACGGTTAATGGTGATTTATGGCACCATGTCGCCATAGTTCTATTATCGGTGTCATAACTGGAACTTGGCACATTATGGCGTCATAAATCATCAATTTTATGGCACTAGACACCCACCATAAAACCTGATCGCCATTAACCGAGTCCACTGATAACCTGGGACTACCTGTACTTTGAGAACATGAGAAATAAAGAGAGTAAATATGAACCATAGGATGTTAATGTCAGAGATCATCTGATTTCTGGATAGGTTTGAGGAGCTGTAATAAAGATGAAAAGAAGAAAGTTTCTGGAACTGTCAGGAGTAACATGCAGTTCATTAACAGCAGTTGGAGAACCAGCCATTATTATGTTGATCAGAATATATGAAAATCTGATAGAATATAAAAGACCAAAAGGATGGAGGTAAGATATTACTATGGAAAGGCAAGATGAAGCTATAGTTTAAAGTGTAGAAGAATAAGGTTGTTTGGACTCATGATGAAGAATAATGATAGCTAAAGTTGACAATTGTTGATTTGGCTTTCTGCCAAGGAAATTGACTACACAGGCAGTCTGTATATTGAGGCCAGAGCTGGAGAAGTATTATCAGGGAAGAATGTGTGCAATGAAGACAACCAATTAGAAGGCATTACAAAGGTAGGATACTCTTATGAGGTTAGGAGACTCTTTGAATTAGCTTTGGTATTATGCAGTGTCACAGTACAAGATTTAGAGTAAAGGTAGTGGCATGTATATCAGCAAAATCTGTGATAAATGTTATTTATTAATAATCAACAGAGATTCATGTATTGTTTGGCATAGTAATTAATGAAGTTACAAAGATATGTATTCACAAGGAGGTTTGTCTTAGTAATGAAGAACAATAAGTATTACGAAAAGTCAGGCCCTGAGAATTGCTTTATATGTATGGCTTGGTGTATGCAGTAGAATTAAAGGGAAAGATCTTGGAAGAGGAGTTTCTGAAATGTTATTGACTGCTAA
The DNA here is from genome assembly GCF_015104395.2 of Macrobrachium nipponense. NCBI lineage: Eukaryota > Metazoa > Arthropoda > Malacostraca > Decapoda > Palaemonidae > Macrobrachium > Macrobrachium nipponense. Next base: position 65,946,248 of record NC_087217.1, on the reverse strand, counting down.
AAGCAGGAGATTTGTATCTAGAGCACATCTGGATTGTATAAGAAATAAAGAATTAGCCGAGAGGTATGGTACCAGATGACTGAAAATAATTTGAGATTCCAGAAATTTTCATGATTGACACAGATGACTGGAAAGGGAGAAGAGCAACCAATTGCTTAGTGGACCAACTGGAGGGACCAGTAGACTACAGACAAAGAACTAGAGCAGATTGGGAACAAGGCAAAAAGTGCGTAAGATGAAAGACATTGGAGGGAACTCAGCTACCCAATTTTGTTTTCTAAAAATTGGACACAAAATCCTCCTTAGTGATGGTGATGATGGAAGAACTAGGTTTTAGCTGAAATTGTGTATGTTGGGAGCATTTTAATCAGTTTAGGTACATAACATTCCTTTCAGGATACTATTATTTTCCTTGTTATAATCACTTACTTGTTGTGTCATGTTTATTTTGTGTCACTCTAATATCTTACAACCCAAATTGTGGGAGTTATGTTTGGATATAATTTGCATAATATTCAGTGCATTTGAGCTTAAATATAATTTTAATAGTTTATTGGCAGGTACATATTACTGTGGCTACTTAGTGCATTTTCAGCATTGTTCTTCCTGCCATTTTGTGATTGCCATGCCCTAGATAACATTAGCTGCATAAGTTCATTGAATACAAAAGGTTTTTATTGGTATAGATTGACTATAGGTGTAGAAAATTATATGACAGGAAAGTAGTTATCTACTTTGTTAGTTGTATATAATGTAGTCTGTTTTGGGAACTGATGGTAGACATATTTAGCTGATATCATTGAAGGTAATCCTTTTTAGTGGTATGGAGACTTTGTGCTAAAATGTTCTTGCATCTATGTATTTACCGTATTTACCGGCATAAAAGATGCTCCCTCACATAAGAATGCACCCTTATTTTACAAGGATATTTTGTGGAAAAAACAATTTTAGTATGATTCATAATACATTTATTGAAAGATATTTTAAAGTGATTTTGTAGGAAAAAATGTATGATTATGTGCATAAAATACAATAATGTGAGAGTACTGAAATAAAGTATGGACTTTGAATGATCATGTGCATAAAATACAATAATGTGAGAGTACTGAAATAAAGTATGGACTTTGTTTGAAATTTACTGTCAATAAACAATAGGCGGTGCTATGCTTTTGTTGACATTCACTCATTGCAGATGGCTGACAGGCTAACTGCTGATGTATTGTAAGCACTTTTTTGTAAGTTTGTGATGACAGACAGGTAATTCAGCTTGTTTTCAATATTTTATTATTAGTAAAACAGTTTACTTGAATGATTAGGCTTGTTTTTTAGGCTTGTTTTTCAATGTTTTATTATTAGCAACAATTTTTGTGCCTACCCATTATGCTTGCTGTAGGAAAGGCATAGCCTTGCCTACAGCGCTTGGTCTCCCATCCGTAATACAGCCGCATTGGACGCAGGTTAGTTTTTTAATACACTTAACAATAAAATAATTGTGTCTAATATGCCGGCAAATATGGTAATTCCCTTCATTTATGGATTGTGCAATCGTTAATTTTACGTATTGTATCCTTAGCTAACGAGATTATGCAAGATAGTGATGCATGGTGATGCTTTTGAACATTCATCGTGAAAATACAAGTTTGAAAATGCATAAAGAGATGTATTTTATTTTCATAACTAAAATACATCAGCAGTCAGGAGCAAGGTAGAATCTTTAATAATATAGGTTCAGGATATTAATGTCAGCTGAAAAAAGACTGTATATATTATAGAAACTATGATTTGGGATTATTTTTGCATTCAGCATTGTCTTTTTGTTTAACAGACCTTTGAAACATTTTTTCTACTTTTTTCCAGCAGTGATGTTCTACACTATTTTAAATAGTATACATTAATGGAAGTCTGGGAACTTGTACCTACTCCACTCTTATACCTGTTAGTATTTGTAGTTTCTGGTAATGTGTATCAAGTATTGGAAACAAATCCTTAAAGAAAAGTTGTCAAATTTCAAAATTTTTTGTTAATTCAGTCCTTAGATTTTTGTTTTAATTTATTAATTAAGATTAATGTTTTTACTCTATTGAGAACAATTCCTTTAGACCAGAGATAAAAGGGTTAATGATGTTGACACAATGTTCTAATTACACTGTTTATTAATAAAAATTATTACTGGATAACAGTATTGTATTTAACTGTAAACTGTAATTAGTTTCTTATGTTGTCATTCATATTTTAAACCCAGGAATTTTTCAGTAACTTAAGATTGAGAATATACACTTTAAGATAACTGAGGTATGTCAGTTTTCAAAGACATTTGTTGTACCTTTTGCTTGTCGAAGTAATTGATTTTAAGTATTAATTTATTGTTTTGTGATATTGTCGCCTTGTCATTTTTATGTTGGTTTTCTTCTCTTTGCTTTTCCATTTTGAAGTTGTCTTTCCCATATTTTCCATTTTGGTGATATCCATCAAGTTGTGAAAATCAGATGTAACCTTTCTTTTCAAAAACACTATTGTATCATGTACAGTATATGTACTTAAAATATAGTTGATTATAGGAGCTATCATTCATTTTGTCACATTTGATTATTTGTGGTTGGGGAAATTGTTGGTGTATCAGTCTGTGAGTTTATCCTGCATTATATTATTAATTAGCTTACTATTTTTTTGAATACAAGGAACAGGTTAATGTTGAATTTATTAGAAATTTGAACCTATTGCAAAAGAATAGAATTCTAACATACAAATGTCCAGTATTGGATGATATACAATTTTCAGTAGCAATGCCAAAGTTCAAGTGAAGACTATTATTTAAGAGTAGTGAAATGCTGTAATATTGTGATATAGCTGTAAGTGAAGAGGTAGATTTACTGCATTGGAAAGCAGAAAGAAATTAAGTATTTTTGTACAAATTTTATGCAATTTTATGCAAGAGCAGTGAATACTATATCTAACATTTTGATCTATTTCATACAGTGGTGTTACTGTGTTTGTTTAATATACTGTACCACATTCAGTGGTTATTGTTTTCTGGCAATTTATTTTTTATATTGTAGTATTTGGTTTATCCACCTATAAATTGATCTGTGTGTGTTTTTGATTATCACATACATTATTTCAGCACTGTGTTGTTAGCTTAATTTTTTTCTTTTAATAACATAGAAACTTTCTTTGTAATTCAGGAATGTAACTGTAAGTCGGAATTAAGTTTTCCTTTCCATATTGCTTGTCATAAAAGAGTCACAAGCAATATCCAAGATTCAAAGCACAAATAGAAAGCAACTCATGGTTAGATTTTGCAGATAAAATGCACTATTACATGCAAAGAGAATGTGAAAGACATGATTGACTGGTTGAACTGCTTTTCTAAATGCTTTTGATATTTATTTACCTGAATTTGAAAAATAAAAAAATAATTTATCCAACTTTGTTTTCTTTTTCTTCATTTTACTGTATAATTTAATTTACCACTTTTTTGTATTTTAAAGCCTGGTATTGAAGTGCAATGGTGGAGTTGCAGAGAGAAATACACGTGGTGATTGTTTTTGAATCGTGTGTACTAGTTCAAGGAAACTTATTCTAGGCAGATTCACAAGTTTGATCTCTACTATTGAAAGTAAGTAATTCTGAAGCCCTTAGTCACAAGGTAGATTTAGAACAAGTGTAGGAGTACAGTACATGTAGTCATAGAATGTAGCTTGCTGCATCTTAAAAGGTTTTTGACATGTATTATGGGAAAAGAAATTGCCTTGGGGTACAATCTAATAGTAATTAGAATATAGGCCCAGGACATTTCAGGCATTATGCTATGATATGAAAATGATTGAGGTGATGTGACTATTTTTGTGCATATTATTGAAGGAATGAGAGGGAAAGTATAAAATGTATTGGAGAAAGGAGTAAGATTGTAAGAATTATGTGATTATAATAATACCAAAAAGTTTACATGGACTGAAGATTGAAGGCAGTCAGTGAATTACTAAATGCATGTGGATCCAGACTTTGTAACCTGTCGTAGGATACACTGGTGCTTTCTGAGATCTCTGTCATCCCCATCACTTGCATCTATCAACCCATTTCATTTTTTTGCCTTAAGAGCAAATAAGGAAAGGAATCGCAGTAATGCATATATATTTGTGGCTGAAATATCTCAACAAGATATGAAATAGATACGATAAGATGTGGGAAAGTAGAATAGAATTACAGTGGTACCTCGAGATACGAAAGCTGACACGAAAAATTTTACTGCTCTACATACGAAAAGTTTTCAAGATACGAAAGGTTTCTGAAAGTCCGAGATTTGCCCGATAACAATTTTGAAACTTGCGCCGCCATCTTAGTTCTAGTAGACTCGCCACCATCCTCCTGCTCTCCCATTGGTTCCTGATGCTAGCCAAGCCATGAGATCCTCTCCTATTGGACAGCATCCCTCCCATCATGCATCTTATGTGGTGGCGTACCTTCGCTCGGCCACTTTGCACCCGAAGCTTTATCCTAAGCATGCGGCATTCGTTCGGTCCAACGATTTCGTTTAGTATCGTAAATTCGTTAGTGATTTCGTTGTGCTACTTTATCGTGTTGTGAGAACCTAATTAGTATACGTACTACATACGTAACTTAATTACCTACAGTACATATTAGTCATGGGTCCCAAGAAAGTTGCTGAAGTTCACAGAAAGAAGAGAATGCTTTCTATGGAGACAAAAATGGAGATAATAAAAAAGTATGAAGCTGGCTTGCGGTTGAGTGTGATCGCTAAGGAAATACGGCGAAAATCGTCGATGATAGGCACCATCCTTAAGCAGAAGGAAGCCATCAAAGCAGCTACACCTTCCAAGGGCGTGACTATTTTGTCCAACAAGAGGAGCCATGTGCATAATGAAATGGAAAGGCTGCTTCTTGTATGGATCGAGGACAAAGAAATCGATGGCGATACGATAACCGAGACAGCAATCTGCCAGAAGGTCAGCACTATTTTCGGCGATTTGATTGCCCAAGCCGAAGACGACGGCGGAGAGGGGACATCAACGGCAACCCCAGAGTTCAAGGCTTCTCATGGGTGGTTCGAAAAATTCCGTAAACGGACTGGCATCCATTCGGTGGTGAAGAAATTGAAATTACGTAAAGTATAAAAAAGTAAAAAGAAATGTAAAAATAAAAAAAAAGACAAAATAAATTTTATTTTAATTTTTTTGTAAAGTTAAGTGTTACAGTTTTGTTAATGTGTTTTGTAAAGTTTAGTTTGTTTTTCTGACATTTTTTTATGTTTCGTAAAGTTAAGTGTACGTATCTGCCGTTTGTTCTCCTCCTCTGCCGCCACTTTCGGAGATAGCCTCACTCGAAAGGTAAGCTTCCACATTTTACGTTATGGATTTTTATTCTTAATTTAGGTATTGAATGGTCCAAATTGTTGTAGTATTTCATTGTTTATAGGTCAATTTAGCTTTATTATGAAATTTACTGGAGTGTTTTTGGAGGGCTTGGAACGGATTAGCCATTTTACATGTAAAATGTGGTCCAAGATACGAAAAACTCATGATACGAAAGGCGCCTCGGAACGGATTAATTTCGTATCTCGAGGTACTACTGTATGAAACAATTATAAGGACGTGAAAAGAACAGCAGAGCTAAGGAAGAATAGAACAATATGATATTATTAATAATTGATTGATAATTAACCTGCAATATCTAATACACAAGGACACAATAAAAATGGTAAAAGTTGACAAATTGCTTAGAATAAATGAGAACCAAGATGTACAAGATTGAAGGTTGATTAAGAGGAATAGTATAAATGAGTGTACTTGAAGAAAGTAGCTTATTTTGCAAATTAGAATACAGCACTGTGTTCTGAATATATCCTTGCAGGATAGAAATGAGAATTTGGTAGTAGAATTTGCTGTAGAGGTGAATTACCTGTCATCTATAGATAAGATTCATTGATGGATGAGTCTTGGTGAGGAAAATATTGAAATCTCCTTTGGTGAAGCTCCTGCAGGGGGTTATGTAGTGCCATCAATGCAGATCATGCTGTGTACTTTAGGTATGGCTTAAAGTTTTTTGTAGTATTGCTTCAGCCCGTGGCTGCAACCCTTTTCATTTCTTTTATGGTACCTCTGTTCATATTATCTCGTCCATGTTACTTTCCACCCTGTCTTACCAAATTGTTTCTTTTTCAGTTCTCAGGACATGGCCTTTTGCTAAATTTTATATTCCATTCCATTTCATTGGTAATTGAAGCCTTTAATTACAAATTAGTCTTCAGCACTACTGTAATTTCATTGGAATATACAGTATAGATATTATTTAGCTAAGAATTGGTTAGTAAATTAAAGAAAAGTCAACGAGGCTTCGTCTTTTCATGAGCATTTTTCAATAGCAGATTGTAAAAATTACCAGGTCATGAATTAAGTATTGCAGGGAGTCCCCGGGTTATGACAGGCTCGGCTTACGACGTTCCGAGGTTAAGGCGCTTCTCAATTATATTCATCAAAAATTATTTCTAGGGTTACGACGCCTACAACGCTCATCTAGCACAAGAAATATGACACCAAAAATGCAAATAATCAATATTTGAAGGTTTTTTTGATGAAAAATGCAATAAGAATGCAGTTTACATAGTTTTCAATGCACCCAAAGCATTAAAAGTGAGGTTTTCTTAGGATTTTTGACAATGTTCTGGCTTACGACAATTTTCGGCTTACGACATGTCTCAAGAACGGAACCCCCGTCGTAACCCGGGGACTGCCTCTAGTTATAAATACAAGCAGTCCCCGGTTATCCGCGGACTCAGTTAATGGCGATCTGGTTATATAGTGCTTGTTTAGCACCATAAAATCGGTGATATACGGCGCCGAAAAGTGCCAAGTTTTGGTTATTGGCACCATAATATGGCACCATAACATACCTACAGGCGCCATTAACTGGTTATCGGCACCATAAGCACCATAAATTGCAGAGTTTCGGTTAATGGTGGTTTTTACCTAAAAGCACCCTGCCGAGAGCAGTCCCCGCTGATAACAGGTACTGTCTGTACCTGTACGTATTTTGAAACCTATTTAGAAAATGCGTTGAATAAAAAAGCCACATTTGAGGATCATATAAGGAAATTGATAATATTTAAATATATAAAACATGTCTAGTCCAAGAGATATGGCATAAAAACAAGGCCCTTTGCATTGTATGGTGTTGGAGCTGATGCTAATGATGAAATGAGTCTGATTTCGAGCTGATGACCCTGAAGGCACAAAGGATATGGTGTTTGTGTAGGAAGTTCTCCCTGGATAGTTACCTTTTTGACAGAACCTCATTCATCCCCTGTTGATCCTTGTGGGATTTTTATTATTATTTCAGTAGATGAAACCTATTCACATGGAACAAGCACACAGGGACCATTCACTTGAAATTCAAGCTTCCAAAGAATGTTCGTTTCAGCCTTCCACTGCAGACCCCCTACTGTAGCAGTAACTGATTATGATACAGAGCCAGTGATTTTTCATAGCCCTTGGGGAGACGGAGACCCACAGCATCTGAGTGACATGCCACAACACTAACTACTATACAGGGAGTCCCTGGGTTACGACGGGGGTTCCGTCGTAAGCCTGAACATCGTCAAAAATCCTAAGAAAACCTTACTTTTAATGCTTTGAGTGTATTGAAAACTATGTAAACTGCATTCTTATTGCATTTTTCAATAAAAAAACCCTTCAAATATTGATTATTTTGCATTTTTGGTGTCATATTTCATCTGCCAGATGAGCGATGTAGGCGTCTTGACCCTGGAAATAATGTCTGATGAATATAATTGAGAAGCGCCTTAACTTCGGAACGTCGTAAGCCGAACCCGTCGTAACCCGGGGACTGCCTGTACCAGCAGACCAGCTGGTATTTGGGAGGATGTCCAGGTAGAATGAAATAACCTACTTCCTTGACTGGTAATTAAAATTTCAGTACAACTGTGCCTCAATATCCATGGAGAGTAAGTTCCAAGACTTCCTGTGGATCCTTGAAAAAAAAAAAGGCAGATAGTCTTGAACACCTTATGTAACAAAGTACTATACCCTTGCCATCATGCAAATAACTAGGTTTTTCCCATATAAACCCCAATAGTCTTCTCGTAATAATCATTACGTATTGGTTATACATGGCAAAGAATAATAAAATGGACATGGACACAGTATTTCTTAAAAAGTAAAAAAAAAAAAAGATTTTTAACCAGTGGAAATGAAGTCTGTAATTATGTATGTAGTGCTAAATGCACATTCGTCAACTTGCTGATGCTCATATAAATCCCACTACCTCTTATGATAAATATGTGACAAAGAATAATAAAAAATGGATTTTTTTCCCTTGGCTACTCATGGCTAAGTGGATCAGTGGATACCAGTGTCTAACTGTTCCTGTATTGATGAATAGTGCATGAATATAAACTCCCAAAGTTCCTTTCTCAAGGCTCAAAGATCAGGCCATGTTGATATGTAATAACCGAAACAACATCCAACCTTTATTCAGTTTGGTTTTATTTAATCGCAGACTCATAGCACTATGTTGTGTGGGCTTTGGGACACCTACTTAGAGCATGAATGATGGGTAAGATTGGATGGCATACATCCTTACTTGCAGAATTCAAGTATAGTTGATGTTTGAATGAGGGGAAAATATTTTTTGAGGTGAAGGTCAGAAGTCAAGCTCTGCTCCTGTAGCTCTGATGTTGACAGATAACCACACCCCCCCTCCCCCAGGATCCTTGGTGCTGTTGCTGTCAGTGGGCAATGACAGCTGAGAAGCAATGTCCCATTAGTACTTAGATATTGTTTGAAACCTTTCATGTCAGTTGCTGACCTAATAGTAAGGCGTTTTTTCCCTTTAGTAACTTAGTAACCATTTCATTTTTCTTTTCTCATCCTGTCTAAACTCCCGGAGGAGGGGGTTGGTGTTGGGTGGGTAGTTGCCGTCAGTTCACCTCGTGGTGCACTGTAGGCATTACTTAAGGTTCTTTGCAGCGTGCCTTCGGCTCCTAGCTGCAACCCCTTTCGTTCTTTGCACTGTATTGAATTGAATTGAATATAGGGTTCAGGCCAAAGGCCAAGAAGTGTAACCAATGACGTCATTCAGCACTGAAACGGAAATTGACAGCAAGAGGTTTGAAAGGTGTTACAGGAGGAAAATCTCGCAATTGCTTTATGAATCAATTCTTAGGAGTGGGTGGAAAGTAAGATGGAAGAAATAGAATATGAGAGGAGGTACAGTAAAAGGAATGAAAGGGTTGAAGCTAGTGGCCCAAGGCATGCTGCAAAGAAATTTAAGTAATGCCTACAGTGCACTGGATGAGGTGCAGGGATGGCACTACCCCCCCTACGTAGGTGTCCTTTTACTGTACCTCCTTTCATATTCTCTTTTTTTCCATCATACTTTTCACCCTCTCCCAAGAATTGATTCATAGTGCAATTGCGAGGTTTTCCTCCTGTTACACCTTTAAAACCTTTTGCTGTCAATTTCCATTTCATCACTGAATGACCTCATAGGTTCCAGTACTATATTCAATTCAGTTCATTCTGTCAAAACAGACGTTATGATGACAACCCTAAAAGCTTTGGCTATGGAAAGATTTCCTCTTGAAACTTTGATGGAGGGGGACAGCATGGCTTTCCACCCATAAAATTAGAGTCCTGGACATGCCTAGGGGAGGCGTCACCTTACCTTACAACATCATGGAGGAGTTATGGGAGTTCCATTTGACAACGTCCTAGAGAGAGAGAGAGAGAGAGAGAGAGAGAGAGAGAGAAAGAGAGAGAGAGAGAGGGGGGGGGTAATTGGTGTTTGGATGGTTAACGATTGAATTGGCTGTTGGTGAGTTCTGGGTTGTCTGCTGGTGCAGCTGGTTTTAGCTGTTAGAGTTCTGTGTTTTGGAGGCAGTCTTTGGTCAGAATTGGTGATGATAAGCAGTGTCGGCAGCGGCCTGTTAAGTCTTGGAGGAATTGAAAGTCAGTTGAGATGTTGTTGATTTGTTGTTTGTTTTGTTTAATTTGATGTTGGTTGCTTAGAGTTGTTGTGCCTGTGCTATTGGATTTGTTGTGCTTTTGAGTTCCTGAGGGTTGTTGTTGTTGTTGTTGTTGGGGGCTGTTGTAGTTCCTTGGTGTGGTTGTTGTTGTTGAGGGTTGTTGTTGGTGAGCTGTTGTCATTTCTTGGTGTTGTTAGTGGGTGTGTGTGTTGCCTTTTTATGTTAGTGATTGTTTGTGCAGTGGTCTTTTGTTGTGGTTGTATTCCTTGTTTGTTGTTAGGTTGTGGTTGTTCCTTGGTTGTTTGTTGTGTTGTTGAGTTGTGGTTGTGTTCCTTGTTGTTGTTGTGTTGTTATAGTTGTGGGGTTGTGGTCCTGGGTTGCTGGGTTGTGGTTCTTGGTTGTTGTTGTTGGTGTCTCAGCGACCTTGACCGACGGACAGCACAGCATAGCCCGGAGTATCTGGAGTTGGTAAGTACATGTGTTTGTGTTTTTTTGTTCTGTAGCGTAAAGAGGAAAGTGTGACTGAGGGTGAGTTTGGCAGCTGGATTGATTAGGTTTATGGTGGGGGGGTGGGGGGGGGGATGATTTGCCTGCTTGCTTTTAAGCTTGTGATCCCGCCACAACATTTAGCAAACCTTGCCCTCAGTGCTGGTCCTGAACTCAACGAATTGACTACCCTTAGGGCACTGAGTGTAAGATATATATTTGATGGGTCTCCCAGGGCAGCGGCAGCACTTTTTTCCTCACTCCCCTACCTTGTAGTGACCCCTGGATGGAAGGAATGAATTTTAATTCTTTCATGTCATGAATAATAACCGATAATCTTTTCCCTCTGGTGTGTCCTTCATTCTCCCTTTACGTTCTTTCTGTAGAAATGAGTGAATGAATAAAATGAAATAACTTTAAAGTCTGCTGAGGTTACTAAAAGAGAAAACGAAATTCAGGCAGGATCCAACCTTGACCCACATGAGTCTCCAATTGGAAATGAGAACTGGCCAAGGTTCTTACTATTATTAATTGAAAACCAAATATCATCACTACCTGTTCAATAGCCATTCAGTAGCTGAAATGGCTTTCAGACAAATAAAAAACATAGCCTAGTTGGTTGGAGCAACTTCCAAAAAGTCAGTCTGAGAATTGTCTTACAATTCAGTCAATAAAAAACTCAAAAGTTTAAGTAACAAAACAAGACATGGTGAATATTGCATAAGGAACAGTTACATGTATTGCAGTGGACCAATTAAAAGGTATATTTTATCACTCTCTCTTAAGGAGGAAGATTGTCAAATCTATATTATTCTAAACTGGAAAAATATAGTACCAAAAATTAAATTCAAAGAAAAAGAACTTGTATTAAAAATAAAAAAAATTAGAACAAAATAGGGAAGTAATGCAAAAATTTTGATAAAAATTTATACAACCAAAAATTCTATTAGCAACACCAGATGTGCATAATGTGGATCAAGTGATCAGGCAGCAAAGTGGAACTGTGGTGAACCAGCTTGCGTAAACTGTGGTCGGAATCAACATGCATGATCTTTATAGAGCAAGGGTTTTCAACCTTTTCCTCCTCACGTACCCCTTTGGGTATTTGTAATTTCAGTAATGTACCCCCTTCACTTTGTATAACGTGGAAAACAAAACCAAATCAGGAAAAACTGTACAGAGGAGAAGTAAGTACGTAACTCTCCTGACATAACCAATAATACTGTAAACATAAAGAATTCCATAAAAAATAGACAATTTTTTATAATTATATTTACCTCTGTCTATGCAGTAAATTTTCAAGGTTATGGTACTGAGCTGCAAAAACAAATTCCAATATTATTATTATAGCTGCAAAGGTAGTTAATGAAATGGCTGAAACTGTTTATATTAACTATCCTAGTTGGCTGAGGAGCAGTTTTTGCTAAAGCACATTGAAGGTCAGCCTCTAACATTCATTTGAGTGCCATGGGGAGTGCGTACCCTGTGACGACAGACTGTTGGCAGACCCCAGGTTATAAACTCCTGATCTAAAGTGGACGGCACTGAATTACAACAATTCTAGATAGAGTTGCAATGTCCATAAGAATTAAAAGTAAGTCGGTTTAATGATCCACCAAAAAATCTATGTGCAAAACCATGTCCCAAAAAAAGTAACCGAAATAAAGATAATCACATAACATAGAAGAGAACAAACAAACGATATACAAAATGAAAGAATATTAAAACTAGGCTTAGATGAAGAAAATACAATCCAAATAAAATATATGTGAGGGACCACAACCCATACGATGCACATCTCAAATGGAAGTTGACAAAATTAACCAAAAACAGAAAATTTAGAATAGAACCACCAGAATAATGCCTTTGAACATTAAAATATAAGAAAAGGTCATTAAAAAGAACTGAAAACAAAAGAGAGAGTATTGATGACCATGATAAAAGTATCAAACCAAACCAAAAATAATAAAATATACAACAACCGATATCAAGAAACAAAACAGACATATTAATCCGCCATCATCAAAGATGATAACCCAATCAATAAAGGTCCCTCCTCTAAATAAAGATATACCAAAAGAAAATGAAACTTTACAGCGTATAATGCTGTATGAAACTTTCAGCCACTGCCATGAAACTCTCAGTCATGGTCCTTGAAACTTAAAACCATGGCCCGGTGGTGGCCCGTGTGTTTACACCTATACCAGTGCCAGACGCACAATTATGTCTAACTTTAACCTTATATAAAATAAAAACTACCGATGCTAGAGGCCTGCAATTTAGTATGTTAGATGATTGGAGGGTGGTTGATCAATCTACCAATTTGGAGCCCTCTAGCCTTAGTAGTCTTTAATCCGACGGTTGACAGAAAAAGTGCAGACGGACAGACAAATGGCCATCTCAATAGTTTTCTTTTACAGAAAACTAACAAGAATTGGATGAAAGCAGCCTACTATGAGGTTCAGGGCCTCTGTAACACGGTTTTTTTCGCAATAACTTTTTATCTATGCATTTCATAATTATAACGCTTATTCAGAATACACATTATATCTACACATAAATTTTGACTGTATTCTGCATTACGTAGGTTGAATAAATTTGGTACTTATAATGTAAAAGTTATTTTTTTTGAAGACGGGCCAACTTTTTCAGAGAAAAGATTTCGAACGCACTAGTTACGTAACTTATGACAGCATTTCTTCCCTCTTTCTCGATGGATGATTGGCTATACGTAACGAAGGCTAGACCTCTGGCAACAAAGACAAAAATTTAAATACAAGCAAAGCGGTACACCTTTATAAACTCTGAAACCTCTCCACTGATAATTGTCATAATGAACAAACCAACAAAATATGTTAATAAATACAAAAACACCTCGATTATTAGACTAACTCCAAAATAAGTTTCCTAAGAAATTACAGTCTACTTTATAGGTCACAGTCAGATTGACAAGATGTAGGGAATAGTTGGTAATTTTCATAAACATAGTAGACAAGCTTGATTTGATAACTGTTATATCCAATGTCAAGCAATTTTATTTATTGGCTATCTACCTATTTACTAAAAAAAAAATAAATAGCCGTTACCGCATTTTGGCTTTGAACCTTCATCAAGAATTATCGTCAGAATGATGACTTCATGAGGCTCCACCCACTTTGGCCTCGTTATAATTCAGGATAACACTGAAGGCTATCGTGGGCATTGTTGGATTAGAAAATTTAACTTCTGGCTATAAAAACTCATTTCTCGAGTAGTTGCAAGAAGTGCTAAATGATCCTCAAGGATCCCAGCAGTTGGCATAAATGTTTAATTCATGTATATTACTGCTATTACTACAGTAGTATTACTACGCTAGTACAGATACCCCACCCACATCTGTGTATCGTTCCGCCATTCATAAAGTCTTTGTCATGGCCACGGGCTTTCTCTTGACTGTAAAAAGTTGCAAGTCGTAAGACAAATGCAGTTTTGCAACCACGGGGAAAATTCCAAATCCTGCTAGCCATTATTGACTGCTATGGGTTTCAGAACCGATGGAATAAAGTGAATGAGTTTCTGTGGTGGATGGGCGGGGCAACATTTCGTCAAATAATGTTTACCTTGCTTACGTAATGAATGTTTTCGACTCTTGGCTCGTAATCATTGGCCATGGCATCGGCTGGATAATTTTTACTCTATAAAAATTAAAACTATCAGGTTTAGGTACTTGATAATGCTGCTAAAATTTGTGTGGGGTTGTAAAATATACATATGTCAACTTTCAGCTACATCCGATGCTTTGATAAGGAGCGAAGTCCAAAAAACCGTGTTACAGAGGCCCTGAATCTCATAGTAGTAGATACAATGACGTATTTCATAAAATTTAAAAACAATGAAACAACCGAATTAGAAACTTTTTAAAAAGGATGCATGTGTATCAACATTTGTTGTAAGGAAAACATGAATATGTTAAAGATAAATTGCTAGACGAAACCAGTGGAAAGATACAAAAGAAATATAGATTAAACTCATAAATACTAGCTACAAAAAATGAAATATGAAATATCTAAAGAACAACAAAAATATAACACCAGATAATAATATAATGAATAGTAAAGCATTAGATTTTGTACATTGAAATCTGACCACTTACGTCAAACTTTGAATAATTATTTAACCCCGTGTAATGTCATTGGTCATAAGAATACATCTCCTCCCCAGTGAACCAAAGACATTGTTTACAACATGTAAACAAAGCATTACCATCAAAATGCAAATATTAACTAGCAACATCATCACAAGAAGAAGGCAACTTTGGAACTACATCATTTATATACAAGAAGATAATTGATGATGAATTGTTTTGAATAATACTCAATTACAGTTGTCACCAATCAACTTCCGATTAGAAAGCATACTATCTGCATCTTTTATGATAAACCAAATAAAAATTATATAATATTTGAAATAATTTGGAAGTATCAATAAGTAATTCCAAGGGGCTCCTTTTAATAGTTGGGGATTTTAATGCCGTTAACCATATTTAGGATTACAATTTTATATCACCAGATTTTGAGGGAAATGTAGTAGAGCAGTTCACAAATTCCAATAATCTTAGCCGTCTCCTTGCCAACGAAACAAATACGTATTTCAGAAAAATATAAGGGTATTTTTCATCACACTTGACTCTTCCAACATGGTAGATAAATTTGAATGGAACGCATGTGACCACACAGTGACCAACTCTCATTTCACTGTCTGAGGCGCCGAATTGTTGAAAGTGTCTCAGAGCTTGTCTAAACAGCCTAATTTCATAGGTCACTCAGTCCATCATTCAATCGTATTCTGTTAAAATATTCATAAAGTTGACTGAGGAATATACCAGTTACATATACGCAAAATCCAAGAGACCACAGTGAAAGTGAAAACTGGAATACTAAATTGAATAAAAAAGATTCAGAAAACAAAGCCATTGCCCATTTCAAACCACATCCTGACCAATACAAGATCACTGGATGGTCTGATGCTCTTTTTAGAATTCATAAAGTAACCACATCTGTTTGGAAGATTAGGCAGTCTAAAGGAAAGGTCCAATGAAATCGATAACCCACGACCTTTACAAGAAGGAAGCTTACGAAAAAATAAAATATTAATCAAAATTAATTCACTGAAACCAACCTGCAACAGACTCTTTGACAGCGCTTCAGCGGCGTGGTTGGTATGTTATTAGCGTCCCACCTCGATGGTCGCGGGTTTGATTCTCGGCCATTCCATTGAGGAGTGAGAGATGTATATTTCTCGTGATAGAAGTTCACTCTTGATGTAGTTCGGAAGTCACGTAAAGCCGTTGGTCCCGTTGCTGAATAAACACTGGTTCCATGCAACGAAAAAACACCATACAAACAAACAAACAAACAAACAAATACCAAGACCCCCAAAACAAGCAATCTAGCAACAAAGATCAAGATGAAGTTTTGCATGGAGTAAGAACTAAACAGAATCAGACCCACTACATTTTGAAAAGAAGGAAGACATGTATTATAGTTGGAATTTTGGTAGAAGAATTTGATGATGTCCACCCCGTAGTGGTTGGTGCTGTTAGTACTACTGATAAGGTGCACTGTAGTCATTCCTTACGGTTTTTCTTTCAGCGTGCCTTCGGCCCTTAGCTGCAACCCCTTTCTTTCCTTTTACTGTAACTCCGTTCTTATTCTCTTTTCCCCATCTTATTTCCATCCTCTTCTAACAATGTTTCATAGTGCAACTGTGACGTTTTCCTCCTGTTACGCCTTTGGGCAGTTAGTGGATTTCCAGGATGAGTATGAACGATGGGTTCCTTGGTCACCCCATCACCTTTTGTTTGCATATTACTGCTGCATTTATGCTTGCGATGATGACGACATCGCTAGCGGAAGATTCCTAGAGTATCCAAGGTTCTCTGCTCCTCTCAACGTTCAGTGATTCCAAACTGAAGAGACATGCTATGGAGTAGTTATGGTGAAATACTGACGACCATGATGTCTTAGGCAAACAGTTAATACAGTTCAAAATTGAAACAGTGACCATATGAAAGGAACATTTTCCTTAGTCTACTGGTCCAGTTGCCATTGGTTCAGTTGTTATTGATTCGGTTGTCACTGGTTTAGTTGTCCACTGGTTCATTTGTCCGGTCACCACACACACACACACACACACACACACACACACACACACACACATATATATATATATATATATATATATATTTATATATATTCTATATATATATAGATATAGAATATATATATATCTATTATATAATTATATATATTATCTATATCTGTTTTGCTTTATATATAACTATACGATATAGATATAGATATATATATATATTATATATATTTATATATAGATATATTACTATCTATATATATCGATATATAATATATATCTATATATATATATAACTATATTGTATAGTATATATATAGATATATATATCTATATATTAGATAATATATGATATATATAGAGTATATATATTATATATATTATAATTATAGTATTATAGTATAGATTATCTATCGGTATATCTATAATATATATATCTAATATATGATATATATATATCTATATCTTATATATATATATATAGATATAGAAGAGATGATATATATATATATATATATAGATAAATAGTATATATATTATCTATATAGATAGATATAATACTATATATATAGATAATATATATATTATATATATATATATAATAATATATATAATCATATATGTATATCTAGATATACTATATCTATATATATATATATCTATCTATATATATATAATATATATATATATATATATATACTACTATATATATATATATATATATATCTATATATATATAGTATATATTATATATAGTGATATATCTATATAGATACTATATATTATATATATATATATATATAGATATATAGGTATATATATATATATATATATATATATATATATATATATATATATATATATATATCTAAATCAAAGTGGTTTAATATTGTCTTGAAATATATTGGTTCGCTAATCTTGACATGGTCCAAGTAGTGATGACCTTTGACGTATTATAGGAACATGTTTTAATCAAGTAATGTGTGATAACAATATCAGAAAAGATCTCTTTAAGGGATAATCCAGGCAATTCCTTTGACGCACACGAAGTGTTGGAGTTGTTTCATTCGCTTACAATGGAGTTACCAAATAGCACCAGATGTCACTATTGTAAGCTGTTGTCCGAAAAGATTTGAGGTAAGTTGCAAAACATTTTTGAATGACTGTACAAAATGAGGATATTTATTAACAAACTTTCTTACTTGATAAAAGGGGTTCCACATGGAAGTGTTCTCAGTAGCACCCTCTTCACACTGGCAATAAATGTCATCGGTGGTCAACTACCCGTTGGAATGAGAAAAAATCATATTTACGAATGTACTACATAGAGCCAAACATAAGGCCTGTCGACATACCAAATGTATCTTAAATAAATGCTATTGTAAAAATAGAAACACGGCCCCCGTCAGTGTTTTCCAATTTCCCGTAGAAGAAACCACAGCATCTTTGTTGTATAGGAATGTAAAGTGAGATAAGAAAAATGTAGGGAAATTAACTTGAAGATATATATCATTGCACAGAGTACCGTAGTGTGATGCAATTACTTGTCTGTTTCCTCTTCTTAAGAAAATAATGGGGCCGAATTTGAAACGGCCAGAAAATCGTTACTAGGGGAAAGTTAACATTGAGACCCGTATATTTTGATTAAGAAAAGTACAAATTCATACAGTAGCATGTAAAAACGACTTGTTGATTATCAAAAAAATTATATGAAAATTAAGCAGCATATTTTATATAACATTATATAAATATTTATTGTTCTTAATCACATTATATGGGTCTAAATGCTAATTTCCCTATATTAACGATTCCATGGGCGACTCAAAATTGGGGCCTCTTCATTTCTTAGGGAGCGAAAACAACAGCCAGGTGGCCCGGCATGTGAGATGTGACCCGTGACGTCACGGATACGGTCTTCTATACCCTCAAGTCAAACGGTCAAATCCTTAGATGTGTATCTTTGATGCACGCCTGAACTTGAAGGCCCATATAGCCTACATTAAAAACAAATTGCAAAGATACAGGAATTTGATATAGAAATGATCTCATACAGACTGGGGAATTGATAGACCAACCTTGACATTGCTGTAAAAAATAACTGTCATGTCTGTTCTAGAACTCTGAAAAGTTCACATCCGATTAATAATGAGGTACTACTCAGAATATGCACTAGAATTTATTTTAAATCCTCATCGAATTCTTCTATCGAAGTTGGAATTGGTGAACCATCTCTTACGATTCATGGCTGCTTAGTAATAATGCGTAGTGCAGTTAAAATACCAGCATAAGCTTGCAAATCATACAAATAATGTGAAAGACAAAACTCTGTAAAGGTGAATTTCGAAGATAATATAACACCTGTGATTTTTCGTAGGGCTTAGTAGAAAAGTTTAACAATTTTTAAAATTTCGTTCTGCTTTTAGCCCATGACTGTAGATATGATTGCCTTTTCAGGTGCACGTAATCTTTTTCTATTAGATGTTCTACATATTTAATGAATGTAACCATACTGTTCATAGACATATTTCATGTATGTTCAGTAAGTGTGCTTATTACTGGAAGTATTACTCACGTTTGTAATACTGTCCTGTGAACAGGTTTTTAAAATCCATCGTGAGCTTTAGAGTAATCACGTTTTAGGAGAGGGTCGCCTTGAAATGTTATATTATCTTTATTTCAGGTCGACTTTAGTATGAAATTATAAGTATTCCATTTAGTATAAAATTACAGTATTCCATTATGAAATTAAGCATTGCACTGTACTGTATATTGTAATATCCTTCTTATGTCAGTATTGGTAAATTACTGATATAAACGAAATGATTGATTTCACCATTTAATACTTAATAACCTTTATCAACTTCAGCTCTTGATGAATTTAATATTATTCAGTTGGATTTATTGGCAAAGATAAGCCATCTAACTTTTCACGCAGGAATGTTCTGATTTTTCCATTTTGGAAAAATCTTTGCGGTATATTATTAAAATAATTTTTCAGTTTAATTGTTAAGGAGTAATTATTGTATAGGGTATTAATATATAAACACCTTTAAAAAAGGATTTTCTTTTATTCTGGTTGAAACTGGCTTGTATGTGCAGTACAGTTATTCTGAATCTTACAGGAAAATACACAAATCCCTGAAAAAAGATTTATATAATATGCGCAAGAAAAAATGCTATGAAACGTGAAAATAGAATAGACACAACAAACAGAAATTTGTGAGTGGACATTGGTTACACGAAAACAAGCAAACAAATAAACAACTGTTTTTTGTGGTTATCAGGGATTTTTTTGTTGCCTTTTAAAGCATTCATGAAGGAGTGATGCCTGTATCCAAGAAACGACTAGTTTATTATTCTCTTCTTCAAGATTGATAATAACAAACCGCAATGCTTTCAATATTCTTACTTTTTTTTTTCATTCCTTCCGGATATCGTGATTGCAGCTGATTGAGGTTTCAGCTCTTTCCATTTACCAAAGTTGAATATCAAGTTTGAGTAAAAGGTCAAAGATATCAGACATCAATTACATCACTGGGTTGGGGCCGGGGGAGGTGGTGAGAGAAAAGTGGGGAGGGGAGGAGGACAGTCACTTCCTTCATCAACGCTCTGAACATCCCTGATGTAATATACAGGTAAACTAAAGGTGATATTAACTAGTACAACTAAAGTAAATGTGATTCAACAGTTAGGCAGTATTTACAAAAGAAGGAAAATACATATTTATATATATATATATAATTACAAAATATGGTATTGTATTGAGCGAGTAGAAAACAATGAAAAAAAGATGCCCAGTGTTGAGTCAGTAGAAAAATGAAGTCTTGTATATTCATATATATATTATACATAACATTATACACACAGTTGAATTGTTTTGGGGGTAAACAGTCTTAGAGAATAATGACATTTGTTGACAGGTGATTGTGACAGATGTCTTTGCCCGAGAGCATCTGCCGTACCGCCCGCCGCCCTTAATTAATAGAGAGTTCGATAAATATTGAAAAAGAGGCGATGCTGAACCTCCTCCGCGGATCAGGCGACCAGAGGAAGAGTGTTGGAATCGATTTTGTTTGATTTAGTAAGCACAGTCTTTTCGACAGTGAACTGCGCAGCATCGTGCGTAGAGCTTCTGGTACAGTGACTCTTCCCAAACATCTCCAAGTACAGTGACTTGCACATTGGTGTGATTTTATGGCGATGATTTAATAGGGAGCTTTCCATCTTCTTCTGGAGGCCACCTGTTCGCCCGGAGTGAGCCAGTACTGCCTCTTGTCATCTTAGACATATAAACTAGCTATATATATAATAACAATATTATAACTATACTTAGGGACCAGCCCTTCGTTTGACATCGCTTGTGTAAACATGTGGGAATATTACTAAAGACCAAAGGAAACATACAAATATCAATCTTAACATAAGTAATACAAATCTGCTGAAGGTTTCTGAAAGAGAAGAGAGAAGAGATTTATTAAAATTTTGGCATAAATTGATTCATTTATTGTTTTTAGATACGAAACAAGTATATAAATAATTATATGTAATTAACTTTAGTTTTCACTTTAATTCTTTCGTTAAATAATATCAAGTTGGTATATCAAAGCAGCAGTTCTTTGCAGGTTCTTCAAGATGGTTTATATGTTACAGCAAATATGTGAAATCAGGGATTTCAAAGGGAATTTGTGAAATGACCAGTTCGCTTAGGAACATTTGATCCCAGACGCTAGCACTGAACACGGCGAAGCAGTGATTCTTCTACATTGTTTCACCGTGTTTAGTATTAGCCACTGGGCGTCAAGTGTTTCGCCGTGTTTAATACTAGCCCCCTCCCCCTCCCCCCCGGATCAAACGCACTAGGGACATTTGATCCTCCACAACGAAACAATGTTGACAAATCACTGTTTTGCCGTGTTTAGTACTACCCTCTGAGATTAACTGTTCCTAAGCGAGTTGATGATTTCAAAAATTTCCTTTGGATTTCGTGAAATCCCTTACTTCTCATATTTACAGCACATTATGAACCGACTGATGTTTAAAAACATTTAACCTAAGAAATGAGATGAAAACTGAAACAGATGACGCTTGGAGTCTCTCCAAGCAAAGCGAGAGGAGAAAGTATCGTCGGAAATGAAGAATCGAAAACCAGAGAAACTATGGGAACGAAGCGACCGGCTGGGGGGGCGTGGGGGTGGGGGAATCCCCGCCCCTGTAGGTATAGTTACTGGAAAGGTTGACGGCGCGATTCGGCCATCATATAATATCAAGTATAAGATTTCATCCAGTTCCGTGTAAGACCGCCGGGTGGAGGAAATCGGTCCCGTCATGTTCTGGTGAGTGAAAGTGTGATTGACAGGTGATGACAGTCATTTGCGTGCAACGGGAGGCGGCTGTTGCTGTCATTTTGAATTTATCACCGTCTTTGTTTTTTCATTTTTTAGCGTCTGGGCGCGGCGCTCATCTTTATATGCTGCAATTTCATCTTGCGCTTTAGAAAGTGCTTGATTGGTTTCTTTTTTAATTATTTCATGCATACATACTCTTCATATTGCTATTACTGGTGCGCGTCCGTGACGCTGCTACTTATTGTTGCTGAAACAATAGCAGTGGCGATGTCTTTATGCCACTTTTTATGTGTGTGCTAGATTCTGATTTGGAGTTTTATTTATAATAATAATAATAATAATAATAATAATAATAATAATAATAATAATAATAATAATAATAATAATAATAATAATAATAATAATAATAATAATAATAATAATAATAATGCAAATAGAAATGTATTCGATTAATACATTATGCCCAAGAAAACAAGTTTTGCGTTTTTTTTCATATTTTTCGTTCTAGGAGTAAAAAAATTAATCTTGTTTGGGACAGTTTTGAATATAATACTTTTCACGGCATTATGAAAATATATTTTTTCGGACTTGTTTCTTGCTACCATGTATTTAAAGATGATTAATGTTGATAGTTGACAGTAAAATAATGTTACTGGAAGAGGATAATATATAAATACCGTGTCATGCATATCTCATTGCATATTTGCTGTTCTTCAGAAAAATGTTTGTTTGTTAAAAATGCGACTTATTAAATTAAGTAAATATTACTTATGTATTTCCAAACATTTGCAGGTAATACTAGACGGTTTTTGAAGTGGCGCAGGTGAATATGAAGGATTTTTATAATTCATTAAGAAGCTAATGTAAGTCCAATAAATCGTTGCAGGGAAGAAGAAGAATCATCATCATCAACAGCCTGGAAACAACGAGAGACCCAAACAATGTCCAACTGTGACTTCCGAGGCAAAAACTCCTGTGCGTGACTGAGTTCAACAGCGTGTGACATGAGCAGGTGAGAGGCTGTCATATCACGACCACGAACCAGACGCTGTAAAGTGATGTCAGAATGGAGACTGTGTGTGTGTGTGTGAGTGTGTGCGTGTGTGCAAGTCATGACTGGTAACCTCGAGGAATTCTCGTTACATAAAGTTCATTGTGCAGATTGAGGGACAATGCTCGTAATAAGAAAGGCGTATGGAAAGTGGTTTCCGGTGCTGGTCGTTGTTTCTTGAATAGCAAATTGCGAGATTGGGTTTTTGTTTGTTCCTATATACTTAGATGATCGTGTTTTTGCATTTGTTATTCTTGTTGTTGTCTCAACCATTGAGGTACGCTAATGGTTTACTTCCCAAACAGTTACTCTTTTTGAAGGTACAACTTGTGAGTTCACGACAGAATGACCTAAATGGTCCTTGAGATTTAACCTTGCCATAAATTCAGTATTCTTTTTGTCACATGGCAGTCAAGGGGTGCTTTCTCCTTATAACTCACAGTAAGGGACCTTAGCTTATCATGAGAGAGTCATTCTTTTCAAGGACATACCAAGCACTGTAATACTGAAACTATATCATGACGGTAAATAAAACTGAATTAAGAATATCGAAGATAACTTGGGTTGGAATTGATTTCAGGCTTAAAAATCAGTCCTAGGGATGCGGTAATCACTATGTCACTTTAGGAGGCTTGCTTTGTTTCTTCATATATTATTTATTTATAAGAAAATAAGCGAACTGCAGAAAGCTGACGGGGAAAATATTTGTGTATGACTGAGAATTGAATAGGGGAAGTCATCTGTACTTACTGACAATGTGAAGGTGGGAAAGAAGAAAAGACGTCGTTAGACAGTTTCTATTTCACATCTCACCTGCGATTTCATTAAGAAAAAATCATCTGAATTATAAGACTAAGCTGGACGATTTCTTTTCATTACGCATACATTAATGGATCATAATTTGTTGTCGACAAGAATCCGCAATTATCTTGGTTGTTAAGCATTGCCTGATTAAAAACAAGTGAGATTTAATTACTCTTTCTAGACGGTGTCATTTTTCCTGGCTGTACCGATAAGAACGAAAGGTCGTCTGCTGCAGGGCATGTTTTTGCCCTGCTTGGGTAGGGAGGTTGGGTGGGTGTGGTCCATGCATAAGCATGCGTTGTGCTTATGAGAATTCATACATTCGTCATATAAAAGGGTATTATTACTGTGATGTCCAGATAACTTTGTAACGCTGTTACTGCTAACCTGTCTCAGTGACAAAAAGCAAAGAGCAAAAGAAGTGACCAGTTTTTCTTTGATGTATTTTGGTTCTACTCAACTGTTTGTGGACGAAGCTTTTCTATGTATGATTGATAAACGAAATTATTCATTGACTTGACTGAATTTCTATTTTGCAATAATACTCATTAACACCTAGGAATGGAATTGGTAGGATTCTATCCATTTGAAGAATGTCCTTTTGAGTGTTAGTTTGCTTCACCAATATATTTTTTTTAGGACAGATAACGAAATGTATCCTATATGTGACATCCCCGTAGGTGGGTAGTGTCGTCAGTGCCCCTCACGTTGTGCACTGTACGCATTACTTAAGAGTCTTTGCAGAGTCCCTTCGACCCCTAGCTGCACCTTTTTACTGAACTTTTGCTCATATTCTCTTCCTTCCTTCTGATTTTCTACCTTCTCAAGCAATTTTTTCTTGGTCCAACTGCTTTGAGGTTTTCCTCCTCTTATACCTCTGAAACCTTCATACTACCAATTTTCCTTTCAGCGCTGAATGACCTCATAGTTCCCAGCGCTTGTCCTTTGGCCTAAATTCCATTCTATATGTGACTTTGATCCGGTCTCGTGTTACTTGTGCCTGTTTGGCTGTGTAATTGGTGTGTATATGCGTGTGTATGAGAGGAAGAGAGATATAATTTTCATATACACTTCTTTTGGTGAATATTGTGTCTCGATGTTTTCAAGAGGGACCAAAGTGCTCGCTAGTGTTAGGAGAGAGAGAGAGAGAGAGAGAGAGAGAGAGAGAGAGAGAGAGAGAGAGAGAGAGAGAGAGAGAGAGAGAGAATATCAACTTACTTTCTTTATCCGTGACACCACGATCTACCAATATGGAAGTGATTCATTTAATATCCGCCGCTTCCGTAGTTACACACTGTGGTGTAAGTGGGCTGCTTCTTGGTGTGCGTCACAGTGACGTATCCGTGCTGAGTCTCGGTGACGGTGACGTATATGTGCTGCTGCTCGGTCTGGTAGTTGGTCTTGGTGACGTAGTGGGGCTCGTCCTCGGTGACGGTGACGTAGTTCTGCTCGATCTTGGTCTCAGTCACGTAGTGAGGCTCCTGGACGGTCTTGTAGATCTGCTCCGTGACGGTGACGTAGTAGGGGACCTGTGACGTAGGCAGTGAGTCAGTGTATGGGATATTTCGTTGTTAAAATTCGCGTGTCAAAAGTTTGTCGTTGCATATTGATGTTGCCATTATATTTCATGATGTTTCTGTACAAGAATATCTGATGTTAAGACATGAATGAACTTTAAATTGACAAATTCTGATTACTCGAAAACACTATGTCCTAAAAGGGCATTAACAAACAACTCATTACAACATCTATAAGTTTTTTTTTTTCCAAGTTACTATCGTCAAGCTTCCTAGGCAGAAGAGTTTTACTTCTAATTTTTGGAGATAAAAATTCCTCGATAAAATAACGCCAACCAGACGAGAGACACCAATTGCATAAGCCCCCAAAGAACGCAGATAACCCTTCGGAGATTCCTGGCAGGGATGACTAATGAAAAATCATTTTTTTTTGTCGTGTCAGATGAGAATTTATATCATGCTACTCATAAGTGTGGAGTCTGATGCGTTGTGGTGGGTAGCTGGAAAAAATCCTGAGTCAGATTCTTCTGTCTTCAACTGACAGTGTTGTCATCAGATTTAATACTATTTTACTCCTGCTGCTACTTCTACTGCTACTCTTACTACGTTGGCTACCACTACTACTAGCGCTACTACTGTTGTTACGACTGCTGCTGTTGCTGTTACTACAGTGCCACCTGCCGATGGCGGTGCTGTTACTCAGTGCTTAACTTTGCCTACTTACCAGTCCAGTGTCTGTTTCATTCTAATCTAAATGCTATTTCAGACAACAAAGCCTGTCGAAACAACTGCGTGAAAGATATACAACAACACAAATGTTAGCTGTTCTTTGTCAGATTTTCGTTGAATTGTCAAGAAAAGTCAGTATTGGTTCTCATTGAAACGTAAACAGAGGAAGGGCGAGTTTCAGTCATCACTAACCTGTACAGTGGAAGTACAGTAGTGACTCTCGGTCAAGGTCTTCATGTAGTAGTGGGTGCCGGGCATCATTTCCTGGTAGGTGGTGATGTGGGCCTCCGTGATGTAATCGGTGTTGTAAGCCACCTGTGGAAGAAAGCAATTAGTCAATCAATAATATACACTACATCATTTTGGTTCTAAGTCATTCCTAAGGTAACGAGAATTTGATTTCAAGGGTATATGTGACCTAATATTTTAGAGTATAGAAAGCTACGTGTTATTTTTTGGTAAAACGAAAGTGAACTGACCTTAGTTTCGTAGACGACCTGGTCGGGGAGAGGTTGAGTCACGAATTCGTACTGGACGACAGTGGTAGGATAGTACAGGGTCTCTGTTACGTACTTGTACAGAGTCTTGGGTACGTACTGAAATGAAAATGAAGAAAAGCGACTTAGTTGTTTATTTCTTCATTTGTGGAGAGAGAGAGAGAGAGAGAGAGAGAGAGAGAGAGAGAGAGAGAGAGAGAGAGAGAGAGAGAGAGAGCATTATAACTATGATATCTAAATCGGTAGAAATATTGTTGATATGGCGTTTAGAAAGGAAAGCAAACTGAAAGTACTCTGATTGAAAATATTTAAGCAATTTCTTAATCCTAATTGAAACATAATTTGATGTAAATTCCGAATAGCGAAACAAAAGAAAACGGCATTACGTGAATTTCTTGTTGTTAAGTCCAATTGAACCGGCAGCGTGCGGCCTTTATCTTGCCCAGATCAGTTGGAAGTTATAAGAAATGTGTAACGATAAATCTTTTAAAAAGTAAGATAAGTTTAGTAAGAGACGGAAAACAAAAGCGGAGAGAGAATTCCAGAGATTGGCCATAGAGGCAATGAATCAACCAATAAGAGAAAAACTGGTCTCCTTCAGTTTACCTGATTGGCTGTCTTCCAGGACGTGTGGTGTTCCATAGCCACCTTAGTGATGGTGGTGTACACGGTCTTATCATAGCACTTCTTGGGGCAGGAGTATTTTGGCTTGGGTGGGGGTCCGTAGGCTGGGGCAGGGGGAGGGCCGTAGGAAGGTGCTGGGGGAGGTCCATAGGATGGTGCTGGGGGAGGTCCATAGGATGGAGCTGGGGGGGTCCCATGGTGGGCTGGGGGAGGTCCATAGGATGGTGCTGGGGGAGCACCGTAGGTAGTTGGGGGCAGGGCGGCAGGGTAATCTGGATCCGCCTCAGCCTTGGCTTCGGCCTCTGGTTTGGCATCAGCCTCGCACCGAACTGCCGCCACGAAGGCCAGGAGGAGCACAAGCCGACGGGACATCTGGTGGGGGAAGAACGTATTATGATTAATGATATTTTGTAAAGAGGATGGCAGCATCAGTGGAATTGATTTTATATATGGTCTTTTAAATTCTTCTTATTATTCTCTTCTCACCTGGGCTGATATTTGCTAATATCAGCCCAGGTGAGAAGAGAATAATAAGCTTAAGGAAATGTCTTATAAAAATACTAATTTATTGATAAGACAACTAAAAATGGCGTATGTTGCTGTAGAGTTTACAAATCTAAGGATATTATTATTCATATGACGTAAAGGTTAATAACATTCGAAATCATTTTCAAAGTCATATTTTATGTACATAAAATAATGAATAAGAGAAAAATATAACATGGTGCAAGCGAAAAAAAAAATTGAATTCGGCTATTATGTTTGTTACCGGGTACTGACTGAGCTATGTGAAGAGACACCGATATTCACACAAATGTACTGAGTAAAGACGTTATTTTTCTTTTGTTTGTTTGTAATTGAGTACTTGAAAAATCGCTTTGTTTCCTCTTTCCTTATGCTTCTGACGCATGTTACACTTTGCCAATAGTTTTGCCCACTAATGTCAAGGTGAGTTTTCATTGGGCTTCACCCCACGCTGCATGCCCAAGACTCATCACTAGCTCCTCCCAAATGAGCAGTCCGGTATGTGGGGCTAACTAGAATTTGGGAGGAGTTGGTGATGAGTCTTACGCATGCAGCAGCATGGGGTGAAACCTAGTGTCAACTCACCTTATAGAATGAAGTTGGCTACTCTAGAATAGGAAGGAAAACTCACTTGAATGACTTAACCCTGTGAAGGTAAGGTCCATGCATATTGTATGTATGTAGTATATAATATATATATATATATATATATATATATTTATATATATATATATCTATATATATATATAATATATATACGTATAAGTATATATATATACATAATACACACACACACACACACACACACACACACACACATATATATATATATATATATATATATATATATATATATATATATATATATGTGTGTGTGTGTGTGTGTGTGTGTGTGTGTATCTATATATATATAATACTGCGTAAAATAAAATAAAGCAGGCGCATGGCTGCAAATGGTTTTTGGTTTTTGCTCTAATGATTTGGATGGAAAATTGACTACATTAGAGCTACGGTTCATTTCTTTCACTTGAGTCTCCATTCAGAATTAAATTTTTTGCGCGTTCATCAACTTGCGTACCATCACGTAATCCCTATTCAAATGCTTGTACGGGACATAGGAACTCCAGTATCTGGTATTGATGAACCCTAATTCTCTCGTCTCTCTCCTCTCGTCTCTCTCTCTCTCCTCTGCTCTTCTCTTCTCTCTCTTTCTTCATCTCTCTTTTCACTTTCTTATTTTCCACCATTATCCACCCTCAGACAGTCACACACACTACGCAACCAGGTCCATGTAAATGGTTTGCGATAAAAAAAAGAAAATTTCCTTACGCCTCTATTAACGACCATTCTTTCTCTAGCTTTTGTTTTTCCACCCTTTGGAGCTCATACGCGAAGCAGTTTTATTGTTGTTTTGTCGTACTGCAATTTCACAATGCCGTTAAAGAAACAGGTTTATTCAATGGGCGACGGGACGAAATAGTAAAAGAAGTCATAAACATTTATCACTGAATGTTATGAACCTGGGCGACCGGCGAGTGATTTCAACACTGAATAAGTAATGAGCCCCGACTGCTATTTGTCCCGCCTTTTTCTCTTTGTTCATTTTTCTCTCTCTCTCCCATCTCCCATGTGCAAGGGAGCGTTGCATAGATTGCGGAGACTCACACCTCCTTTTTTCGGAGGTAATTAGAAGGAAATCAAAGTAAGGAATGCGCATGGCTTATGGGAAACAAGATGAGAATTGGAGTGGAACGTGACTCTTGCAACCTGAGAAATTAAGGATCGGAATGAATGGGTCTCAGAAGAGAGAATGGTTTTTGACTGGGCCTACAATTGGAAACTATTGAGAAAGTTTAGAGCTCACTTGAGTCATTTATAGTAACATTAACCCCTAATTCCTTCAACACTTGTAGTCTATATTTTCCTACGGATTTTTGCCTCAAGTTGAGGCATTACGATAAATAGGCGTGGGAAACCAGGAGAACTTTCTAACTCATCCGCTGGCTAACTCACAGTTAAGTTTCGCCTGGAACGCGTCAAAACTAAATTCACATAATTACACACACACACACACACTTGGGCGCTGCAGCGTTAGTCCCATAATGACTCCGTCTTTACGTTTCTTGTCGTTATTCCTCGAGAGATTTCGTGGGTAAGAAGAAAGCGTGGATGACGCATTGGTCTTTTGCTTACATTTCGCGTGTCGAACGGTGCTGCGTCATCCATATCGTAACGATGCCGTGATATAATTCATCCAGAGACGGCCGGTTATTCAACTGACTCTTTCAACCGTGAAATTGAGCAAAGAGATACAACGATGTTAATGATTTTGCTTTTCATCTTAAAATGAATGTTTCCGGTCAGCTTTCGCTTTTATTTATGTGTGCACGAGGTAATTCAGTGATGTACGTGTATATGCTGTATGACTGCGCAAGGAATTTATATATATATATATATATATATATATATATGTATATATATATATATGTATGTATATATATATATATATATATATATATATATATATATATATATATATATATATATATATATATAGTGTGTGTGTATGTGTTGGCGAGTGCGTTCGTTTGTATTGCAGTTCACGGTAAATAGAATCTACAAAATACATATAGATATAATTACTGCTGCAATCGTATTAGCACGAATAATTTTTATATTCAGGTAATTGTTGATTTTGGCAGATATTAAGAGAAATGTGTTTACATAATTACGGTATTTTCATTCCAATCAAAAAGAGGGATTACGGGGCCCAATATGTATATGAATTAACAAATGAAGTAAATTGACCGGTTGCCAATACAGTAGAGACGAATTTTTCGTTTGCTTTATCAATCCAGAATTGAGAAGGCGCGGGTCATAACACAGGTTCGCCACAAATTGCGATGAAGAAATCGAGGAGTCGGTTATAAATAAAGATGGAAAGATCTCGAAAAAAACCAGAGAATGAGTTAGAAATAAACAGGAGTAAATCTTCAAGAAAACGGGAATTAGTTTAAAGTAAATATGAATTAATTTCCGAGAAAACAATGAGTTAACTGTAAGTCGACTTGCGTAGATGTAGAAGAGGGAGTCGGTTAAAAGTAATCTTTATTTGACTGGTAATTAAAATAGAATAAAAATTTGATGGTTTTGAGACTCATAGTTTCTGTGCGTGTTATAAAAGACGTGACTTCATGTCTACATGGTGAGGACTTTGTAATGTAGTGGCATTCTTTTTTAGTGTTATTGGGGCTCGTTTTTAACGTGACTTGTGAAAAGTGATTCGATTTTGAATTTTGTTTTTAATTAGTGAAACATATTTTACTATTTTTAGTTGTATTAACGGGTATTGGCTTTGCGTTCTTTTATAAAATTGCTCCGTGTCTGGCTTGATCACAAAACGATAAGTTTGCTGTACCGAACGATATTAAGGAAATTAAGATCATCATCAAAATATATGTAAAAAGGTAGAATTTACCTCTTCTCGAACCTTCTTCATTTGATATTTACCCCTTTTTATAGCTAGATAATTTATACAGCAGTCTCACATAATTGCTCTCAGTTAGAGACAAATTAGTCCGTACAAGAAAAATATAAGTAGGTGTGCGTGCAGCTGCCAGCAGCTATTTGTGACATCACCATCATTATCATTATCATCATCAACCAAAACAACTTCTTAGGTCATCATTTTTCTTTCACAGTGGAATAGATACAAAACAAAAAAATTATAACTGGCGAGTGAGGAAAAAGATAGAAAATTCAACAGAAGTTAATAAGAAGACTAAAAGAAAGTAGAGAGAATAAAAATAAACTTTTGAGAAAGTGGGAATGGGCTTGAGAGTCAAAAGAACATCGAGGCGTAAACAAAAGCGAGTTGACACATAAACAAAAGCGATCGCCGTGTCGCCGAACCCGAGGAATGTTAACTAACTGGCCGGTATGTGACGCGGTGCCTGTCACAGGCCGCCCACTTCACCAGCGTCAGTCGTCACGAGTAGAAAGCATGGCTTAATATCCGATGTTTTACTCCTTTAACATAATGACGTACGTTGTTATGCGCAAGCTTTCAAGTTGTGGATTCATGCTTACGCGCATGCGCAGAGTCATGTGCATGAATATGCTGAAAGCGCTTCCGTGGAAGTGAACTTTATTGTTCATTTTCCCCAGCCATGAAGAAAAATGAATTATTCTCACATAATAAAACAACATAAATAATAATCTCTCTCTCTCTCTCTCTCTCTCTCTCTCTCTCTCTCTCTCTCTCTCTCTCTCTCCTTCCTGAACGACATTAGCCTTATATTTTCTAGATTCAGATTTGGAATGTTAATGATAGGTTGATGTACGGAGATCTTCTTTAACCATGGCTGCCGGAAGGTCTGCTTATCCCCTGAATGTTAGTGGAGCATCCATCCAACTATCCATTGTAGCTTAGTTCTGCTCCCCACATTCTTCTCTCGATGGCTTTGTTTGTTTGTGCGTGTGTGTTTTAGCGGTCGTTTAGTTCTCCTTGATGATTGTTTGGTTGGGTGCTTGGTTCAAGTTTTTTTGTTTTTTTAATTTCGTTGAAACTTGTCAGTAATTAATGTATGCGGGATTTACACGTGAATCTTCTTGATTTATCAAATCACTTATGAATGAATGGATGACGGAATCGCACCATTTATTGAAGTCCTAGATGTTCTCTACTTCAAGAGATTCTGCCTCTCCTGAAGTGGATTTGAGAGGTTTTCTTAATTCATCAGCCTGAGCCCGTAGCAATAGGGACCTAGAATGAAGACAATTGTTGCTAATCTGTTGTTAGTCGAATTTGACGAAGAAGTGAAACTCCTTTCTAGAAATCCCCCCCTCCCCCCCTTGTCTCTGCTTTATTCTTCTTCTTCCCTCTCACCTATACCCTCGGCTTCCTTCCCCCGTCCCCCGTTCAAGTGTTCACGAATACCCCGAAGGCTTCCTCCATACCTAATTTAGGGGCTATCGTCTTAAAAAAGAGGAGCGGCTGTAGCTTAAGGCATATGTTTTTTTTTTTTTTTTTATGTCGTCTTCAAGTGGGTTACACGGTATGGCGATCATGTGTTGCAGAAATTCTTACATATAGTTTCCCATTGAATGATTGAATGACACACATGGACATAAATTTCAACACTGATCCGCAAACCCCAAAATCACAATGATGTCTTAAAGGTCAGTTTGGCTTAGAAACAAGTACATCGGCAACCTTGGCGTCAATGACATGAGCGTTCTCATTTCAAGGTTTGTTTACGTCAATAACTTGCCTGTGGCTTTGTAAGTTACCGGGTCAAAATAACAGCCCCGAAGACCTGTTCGATTTAACCTGGATTAGTGATCAAGTTCCACCAGGACTCGTATTGCAAAGTCATATGTGCTTGAACAAATGAAGAACGGCTCGCGCATGATAACCTAGTTCCGGGTTATTTACCGAGAGGGAAACATTCCCAAGAAAGTTGTATTGAGTTGTCTTTCTATTCCCCCCCTCCTCTCTCTCTCTCTCTCTCTCTCTCTCTCTCTCTCTCTCTCTCTCTCTCTCTCTCTCTGTTTACTAACAAATTACTAGTCTATTGTGTAGTCGTGAGAGCGGGGGCTCAGTTGCAAGGGGAGGAACACTAACTCGTTTCAGTTGTCGGTGATGGTGAGAAACCGGGTCTTCAGTAAACTGTTCTGGGTATTGAATGTCGCCGCTTTCCCGATTCAATTTATAGGTTTTGTTCCTTTTATTTTGTCGTTTTCTTTGCTCCGCTTCTTGCTTTCTTGTCGACTCACTTTTGTAAAGGAATTTGATTGGCTTTTTTCTGCGTTTTTTTCTTTTCAAAATTGCGTGAAACATTGCATAAGATTTAGGTAATGAAATCCATCCAACTTTATAACCTTACGGCATTCATTAAAAAATTAATAAGTAAAAAAAAAATAAAAAAAAAAAAATAAAAGTGGTACTGAGTCTGAAAAACAAAAGCCACTAACCCCAGCGCTCAGAGCCTAAAAGAATCCAGTACAGGCAAATAAAACTTAAACCAGTTGTGCATAGTGATACAAAGATGTTGCTCTTCGTACATCTTTGCTCTCTAAATCAGGAAACGACCTCATTAAACTGATAAACGAATCAAATATTCCTTTTTATATAATGATAAGGACGAATTAATGTCTTGCTATAAGATTGTTAACATTGGAATTAGTAAAAAAAAACTTGTATGTTTGAGAGAGAGAGAGAGAGAGAGAGGAGAGAAGAGAGAGAGAGAGAGAGGAGAGAGAGAGAGAGAGAGAGAGAGAGAGAGAGAGGAGAGAGAGAGGGGATTAATGCTTTCGGTATTAGTTGATTTGAAAAAGTAATATACTTTAAATAGATGAAAGTTTAACTACTTCAAGGGCTTATTGTAATGTGATAATCGTAGTAATTTCACGTCAATGAAGACTTGATTGCCGTTATTATACATTGATTTTTGCTAATGCGTTATTAGGTCACGGGTAATTACTGGGAAGAAAGCTCCAGTGAATATCATCAGAAAAGAAATGAGAGAGAGAGAGAGAGAGAGAGAGAGAGAGAGAGAGAGAGAGAGAGAGAGAGAGAGAGAGAGAGTACACTAATCTGTTAAACTGTTTAAACAAAGTGCAGTAGCAACCGACTTTATGAGAGAACCATTGCTGATTAAAAAGAGAGAGAAAAAGCAGCGGTACCTATCCGCGATTTTATCTGACGTCTCCCCAAGGTAAATCCGAGAAGAATTAGAGGTCATGGTGGGAATACTTAAAGGTTTTTACAATTAGTTTTTCTCGGATTTTACGGCCAATAAAATTCGCGGTTATATCCTTCAGTGTTTACATCTTGCAAAGGTCTTCATGACGCGCGTATAACATCGTCACGATAGATGTATACATTCTGGGTCTTTAGTAATGGCGGGGTCATTTTCGTAATGGATTTTCCACTGTTATGACGGATGTTTTTTTTTCTGCTCAGGGTTTATGTCTTGGAAAGATGTTCAGCAAGAGGTGGGAAATTACATTGGCGGGTCATCTTCATCACACACACCAACGTTAAGAAGCGCAACGGGTTAGCAAACTCATTACAAAGGATCTGCTGGTACCCCCGCCCCCCTCCTGTAATGGGAGGAAGAGACATAGATATAGGTATATATGTATGTATATTATATATAATATATTAATATATATATTTATTTTATATTATATTTATTTATATATATATAATTAAAATTATTATATATGTATGTATGTATATGTATATTGTATGTATATTATAATATAATATTATATATATATATATATATACTATATATATACTTATAAATATATATATATATTTATGTATTATATATGTAAATAATACATATATATACTATATATTATATATATATATATATATATATATATATATATATATATATTATGAGTGTGTCTGTGTATGTGTCATTATATGTATCATTACATATCATTTATACACACATACGTATATCGTGGTCTACATGTACGTATATACGTTTCGATTGCCATCTGGTTTTACCTGCATTCGCATAGTCAGTTAGAGAAAATATCGTCACAGACATCGTAGCCTATTCCCAGATTCTTCCTCTCGTTTATTGATGAGAAACATCACAAACGAGGACGTGGTAACTTTTTTTTTTTTTTTTTTTTTTTTTGCGATAGGGTCCATTAGCCGAGTACCTGTGGTTCGCTTGAGATAGTATGTGTGCAACCGCATTTGGAGCACATTACCCACTGGTCAGCCGAGTAATGAATCGGTAATGACCAGTGCGTGCGTTTACTCTTGCGAGAGTATCTGGAAGTGCGTAAAAAATGTGAGTACAGAGAGTCACATTGTAAAGCTGACAGAGAATGTACTCGTACCGTGAAGAGTTTCGTAATAATAAAAATGAAGAAAAGATATATTTAAAATGAAAAATGTTGTGTTGTCAACGTTTTACATGTTTCATGTAACAGGGAGACAGCACACTGAGCAATTATTGCTGTTGGAAGTGTGTATGACAGATTTGCCGAACAGAGAAGAGAACGAAGTGTATGGGCAAGGAAAGCTGAGTAATGATTATAAGTGTTCCTTATATGGGCTCTGATACCTGTTTCATTTTTATGGGAATCAGTTGGAGGTAGCAAACCTTTGCCCTGATATAACCTAAGGTTGGCTGAAGGAATTTAATGATGGAACATATTATTTGGTAGATTTTTTTCATGCATTCTTAAGCATCCTGGGCCGTATTAATTTCGGCTGTAGTTGGCATAATAACTGGAATGGAAACTCACAACATCACTGTTAAAAAAATTGAAGCACTTAATTCTGTGATCTGCTGAGAGAGAGAGAGAGAGAGAGAGAGAGAGAGAGAGAGAGAGAGAGAGAGAGAGAGAGAGAGACGGAAGGAGCTAAGTAATGAGAGAGTGAGAGAGAAAAAATAAGGCATGAGGAAGGCACAGGCAGATAAATTAGGTATTTCTCTCGAACACTTTCTCTCGACCCTTGACATTCGCTTCGTGCCTTTGGAGTTCAAAGTCAAGTTTACCACCGCCACCACCACCACATCCTCCTCCTCCTCCTCCTGCAATCCGGACATCCTCTCTCTCTCTCTCTCTCTCTCTCTCTCTCAGAATGATCGCTACAAGAGATTATTTCGATCCATCCCCAGGTGCCAGGCACCATCCTTTCTGAATCAGAATTGCAACAGTGAAAGGGAATCCGTTTTAGAATTCATTTCCAATGCAAAACAGCTAATTTTATAGATTACGGAGTTCAGTGGCACTGGACTGGAAAGTTGTGCGTGAGAGAGAGAGAGAGAGAGAGAGAGAGAGAGAGAGAGAGAGAGAGAGAGAGAGAGAGATATAACAGCCGCTGCAGATATCCTGATCAATGGGCCTCTCTATGTCTAGCTGATGAATGTGAGAGAGAGGCAATATGGCGAAGGTGGTTCGAAGAGAAAATATTTCAACAAGCTTATA
Source organism: Macrobrachium nipponense (assembly GCF_015104395.2). Classification (NCBI taxonomy): domain Eukaryota; kingdom Metazoa; phylum Arthropoda; class Malacostraca; order Decapoda; family Palaemonidae; genus Macrobrachium; species Macrobrachium nipponense. The sequence continues at coordinate 65,909,571 of NC_087217.1, read as the reverse complement.
GACGACGTGCAAGATTGAACGCCCCCATTCGAAAAACGATTTTTTCCGTTCTTCCCTTATGAATCATTGAGGAGCCATCTGTTTATGCGATGCTCATCAGAAGACCGTGATGAATATAGTTATCGCGGCTGAGTGCCGGAAGTGGCGTTGATTGCTCCCATTCAAGAGGAATAACTTGCAAGAAGTGTTTATTGTCTCGGGGCCAATTTGCTATGTGAGGTTTCCTGGACCAGAGTGCCTTTTGTCTGCAGAGGAAATGAGCAGGAAGAATTCCTGTTTAATCTTCACAAATAAGAAAATTCGAAATTTAATTGGAGTTTTTATCAAAGAATGCGCTCTTGTCATTGCTTGAAATGGAGGGCAATTTTTTGGACGTTAATCAGATGTAATGATAGGCTCGTTTGAGACCAAGGGCCTATATTTTGGTTGAAATCACTTATAATCTGAATCCGGTGCGCTTTGGAGATTGGATGAGTGCAGTAATCAGCATTCATTCAGACTTACAGAGATGGATGAAAACATTCTAAGTTCCACTTATCCTCATACAAGGGGAAATGAGCAGAAAGCGGTACGAAAAGGAACTTCCACAACTCGGCAACATTTTTCCAAAAAATAAGGAAATATTGTAGAATTTATATCAGTATTTTAAGCAATCTTTCTCCATTATGCACGCAGTACTTACGTAGACAAATGAGTTGAATTACTTGCCGTTTGCGTCACTCGCACCTGTCTGCTTGTGCACCACAAGGTGAAAGCCTTGTTAGTAGTGCTTGCAGGTGTTCCTTCCTAATTTGGATCGAAGCGAACGAACTTTATCCTTTTACATTCGTCTTGCTTCTTAAATCACCGTCTAAGGATGCAAGGTAAAGTTTTTTTTCGTTGCCTGAAAGCTCGTGCGTATCTTATGTATTCTCGGCGAAAATGTTTAAAATGAAAGAGTCGGGAGGGAAATATAAGTGGGAAAACTTAAGTTCTGGTTTCATGATTTTAATGCAGATACATTTATTTCGTTTATTTGAAGTCAATTTATTTTTTACCCTTATTAGATTTTCTTCATTACAGTTTCACTGGTAAGACGTCATAGGGGTTCAGTCGAAGTAGAAAGAAAAAGTTATTTCGAAAAATTAAATAGAATATCTTTATCGTGATAATGTTTTTCCCCTACGAGTTTCCCTTCCATTTTAAACGCAAAGAATGAAAGTAAAAGGAGGCAAAATTAAACAATAACTTAATAAAAAAAAAAGCGATGTGATGAATAGAGAAAGACGAAATAGGAGTAAATGTAAACGAGAATAATTCGACGAAAACGAGAATGGGTTAGATGTCTAGAACTGGAGGAATGACCAGGAACAAATGGAAGTCAAGAAATGAGGATATAAATACCATTACCGACAAAACCTTCCAAACCCCGTGTAGGGGGTATGCCTTTCATACCCGACTCTTGACTTGATAAGGGCACGATTCTAACGATACCCAGGCGTTTGTGGGCATCCCCGTGGTTCTTCAAAGGCCGCATGCTGGCATGATTATGAAGAGCTGGCATATTTAATGTTACGATGAAATATATTTTACAAATGATGGTGGTGGTGATTATTATTATTATTATTATTATTATTATTATTATTATTATTATTATTATTATTATTATTATTATTCCGTGTCTGGTTATGTAAGGGGAATAAGTTTTTGTATTTGCAAATCTTGTTTGTAAAGTAATTCGAATATTCATTATATACAGTAATGGAAATTGCAGTGTATTTTTTCTGTTTTTTCGAAAGCTACCAAGGATTACGAATTTCAGAAAAAAATGGGTTAAATCCTAGGACCTGTGCTTAGATTAGCCTATTGAAGGATTCACGTCGTGTGACCCTTTGGATTCTATTCTCCATGATTTATCCATCCATCAATCGACCCCCTCGTCTTCGATGAAGAACGACGTCATCCATCAGAGGAAGAATCTGTAATGACACATGAGACACGGAAAGGCAACTGCGCGTTCTTGAAATGGTCTCTCGAGAGCAGCGCGATCCCGTTGTCATGGAAGGAAAGTTCTGTGCCATCCTGTTATTTTTCTTCGTTAAGAAATTTCACCGCCAGTGTTTCCTTTCGATTTAGTTTTTTTTTCATTTTTTGCTTTGCAAAGGGCAACGAGTTTTTCAGAGGTAAGGGATATCTCGTAAATTTGGAGGTTCCGGTAGATCAGTTACGAATTCGTTGTGGGTACTTTAGACCAAGGTATATAGTATACCTTGCTGTCTTTGGACGGTGATGATTCGTGAGGGTTTATGGGGAAACGTATGGAGGGAGATGCAGCAGAGGTACTCAGCGTTATTCTTGTTAGTAATGATGGAAAAAAAATTCTCTCTAATATATATGTATGTATACACACACAACACACACACACACTATATATATTATATTTATATATATCTGATATATATATATATTTATATTATATATATATATGTAAATATATATTATTATATATATACATTGTTGGTGTATAAAACACATATATATATGATATATATATATGTATTATATATATATCTATATATATATATATATATATATACAATGTATATAATATATATAGATATATATATATATATAAATGTATATTATATATTATATATATACATTATGTGTGTAACATACAATTATATATATATATATATATAAAGTAGTATATATATAAATTCGATATATATACATAGTGTATTATACATATATATCATTAGTCTATATACATAATATAAATATTATAAATTATATATATAATATTTATTATATATATATATATTATACATATATAATAATAATATAGAATATTATATATATATTATATCTGTGTGTGTGGGTGGTGGTGCTTACTTGCATTGACAAGGGTGAGTTGATTTCAATTAGGAATCCAGGAGGTACGAACTGTTCAGTGTGAAGAATCCCAACTTGGATACTAATAGAAACAAATAAAAAATGGCCATTAAACTTGAGTTGAGTACTTGACTGAATTCAGCACAAAAGTGAAACGTGGATCCTAATTTATTTCGGAAGTGTCCCACAGCGTGTGGTCCTGGGGCACCGTGTGGTCTCGTGCACGACGTCGGAACTTGTTATTTCCTTGGGAGCCGAAGATTAAAGGACCGAAGGACGTCCAAGTCATGACGGTCAAGGATTCTCGAACGATTCTCGTGCGAATTTCTCGCGACTTTTTTCTAATAATTTGAAGAAAAAAGGGAAAGTTCTGGCCTTTCTTTCGTTGACCATAAAGAGTCCTCATTAAATGATACTTATGACTTGGTTACAAAAGGCTGAATAAGCGAGAGAGAGAGAGAGAGAGTTGGCAATTATGAGAGAGAAAAGAACGAGACAGAAAAATATAGAAATATTAAAGAAATTTCTTATCAAAGTCTGGGCTTCTCACCGTCTCACCGTACGACAGAGATTCTAAATTGGTTCTTGCGGCTCAGCTTAACAGGGAAGGTAATAGAATGCAGGGAGAAAAGGGAGAGGCAAGAATGACAGAAGAATATTGCATGAAAATGAAAGACAGTTCCCATTTGAGAAAGGCAAATAATGGTAATCCGTGAAATTGTCTTTGGTCGGGCGTCGTTTGAAAGCGCGTTAAGGACCTCGACAGTTTGGTTTTAATTGAGATTTTTTTTTCTCTGTAATGAGATGAGCTCAAAGGATTTAACGACTGTATATGTATTTTGGTGGGAAAACTATTCTACTTCTTTTCAAGTTTACTGCTGACTGTGCAGAATCATAATAGTTGAAGTATAATTCTTTTAATGAAAAAGAAAAAACTCTAATCTTCATTTGAAGCATGAAATATTTAATTAACCACTTGAAAATAATTTACGCACAAACAAAAGATTTTTCCAGAAGAATGTTTTCCTATTTTACGAAGTCAACTAGCAAGATAGATATTTGATATATCAATGTGGACCCTTCCCTCGTCTGTTAGGTAAATGACGAAAATGATTTTAAAAGGAGATAGCCTTAAGAAACAGGGAAAGTAAATTAAGTAATTTGTATAAGTCCTGCTAGTGAATCTAAAAGAAAATAAATACCTTTTTTTTTCCAAGCAGCGATTTTGAATGGTTAAAGATGCCATGAATGCAAAAAAAAATTGAGTTGTAATTCTCTATGAAAGAAACGCCTTTACATCTCTCTGTTCACTGCTTTGTGAATTTTAATCACATTGAGCACAGAGTAATGGATAGAATTCCTGGTTTTAGGACATTAAAGAGAGTTGGGGAAAAGGATATCTGAATATTGATGGCAATAAGCCCTGAAAGAAATAATGGAATCAAATGTTCTTATTTGCCAGGTCTGCGTCAATGATTTCACGTTAACGATGCCAGAGTAAGAAATTCTTGATAGCAACCGGTAAGTGTTAACAAAAAGGGCCGCTGAATTGACAAGCAATTCTTTATGACGTGAACCGTATTCAAGGAAATGAAGTGATGCTATACGAAGTCATAGATCGAAATCTTAGGCATTAACGTGGCTCCATAGATGATGACAAGTACCATCACCCAAGTTGATTATCAATCGTAGAGCGCCTCAGTGAAGTGATCGGTATGGTCTTAAACCGCCACCTCGGTGGCCGCGAGTTCGATTCTCGGGCATTCCACTGAGGGGTTAGAGATGTGTATTTCTGGTGAGAGAAGATCACTCTCGACGTGGTTCGGAAATCACGTAAAGCCGTTGGTCCCGTTGCTGATTAACCGCTGGTTCCATGCAACGTAAAAACACAATACAAACAAACAAGACAAACAAAAGCAGTGAACGTTCAGTCTCCGTTTGATTTTTGGTGTGTGTAAATCACTATTTAAGCTCATTAGAATACACACTCTCTCTCTCTCTCTCTCTCTCTCTCTCTCTCTCTCTCTCTCTCTCTCTCTCTCTCTCTGTAAGCAGTTTCCCCCAATGCTTTGAAGTAACGCCCCAATTTCTGATCATAGGACCGGATCGCATCGCCCGTAGACAAAGTAGCATGTGCAACACGGTTACATAAAAGACTCCGTCCCATATTTTAGCAGCGTTATAGCCTGTCGATTTTCATAAACAGTGCAATCGCAGGCTTACATGATCTGCAGGAACTCTTGCATGAGTGCTCAGATTCAGTGCGTTGCCGACGAGCGGGAACATCTTTGTGACTCTTTTTAGAATTGTTGGGGTAGGTTGTCCCGTTGGCTTTATATAAGTATATATATTCATTCCATACTTTTACTCCAAATTTCTTCCATTCTGAATATATGTTGATTATGAGATGATCGCCTGCGAAGCTGTGGAATGGAAAAAGTGAACTAGACACAGACAATAGGGCACTACCAGGTTCTAAGTCTGGTATTCGAATGTTCGTATATATATATATATATATATATATATAGATATATATATATATATATATATATATATATATATATATATATATATATATATATATATATATATATATATATATAGAGAGGAGAGAGAGAGAGAGAGAGAGAGAGAGAGAGAGAGAGAGCGAGAGAGAGGAATTATTAGTCGAAAGTGTCCTGTTAATCAGAACTCCCAGGCCTTTAATATTTGCCGGTTTTCAAGTCCCGGATTCAACCGTCGAAGCGCGAATTGAACCAGATGCAGTACTTAATTAAGCAAGATAGTTTGGCGCAATCTTGCCATGACAACATATCACGCAATGTTAGAGCATCGATCAAGGTTACTGGTGGAAATTCACGTTCGTAATCATGCTGCCTGCGTTACCTGATGTATAAACGCTCAGTTCCTGTAATCGGATTTCGGTTGCCCGTTCAAATTTGTATTGTAGGGACTGTCTTGTGGGTGCTCTCTCTCTCTCTCTCTCTCTCTCTCTCTCTCTCTCTCTCTCTCTCTCTCTATATATATATATATAATATATAGATATATATATATATATATATATATATATATATATTAATATATATGTAAATCCTTTTAACAGAATAGTAAAAGATGAAATAAAGACGAAAAACGTCAAAGAAACTAATCTGAATAATAGCATAATTTGACAGAGAATGAAAATAAACAAATTGATAATGGCCAACAGTGTCGGCTGCCGACGGAATATCTTTCCTTTCACGTTGCAAATGTCTGTTTACCCAGGTAAGAACTCGTTAGTCCACCTGAGCGGAATAGTTAAAGCTCGCCGTTCCAGAGGTGTCACAGGTACTACTCTCCGTTCCTTTCCCACCTGGCTCTCGCAATTAGCAACCATAAGGAACCAGCATAGCAAACCCCCTCCCCCCGAAGCATTACTCTCCAGTCTGTCACCCCCCCCTCCCCCACTCCAACAAACACTCACCTGAATTACGTCAGTTTTATGAAGTTATTAATGGCCACGTTCCAGTCTGTTTGTCGTTTAACGCTATTTAGACCCCATTAGTCGATGTGAATTAATATGGGTCGTTTTTTTGTAGTGTCTCTGCTCATCTGGCTAATGCGTCCAGCGCTCGCTTGTGAATTTTTGTTTGTTTTATTATTATTGTTATTTTTTACGCTTATGTTTACTTGTGTTTGTCAGTTCATGGCAGTGTTATTGCTGAGAACAGAATTGACATGTTTATATTAAAATATGGTTGCCGAGTTTTCGTATTAAGGAAGCATTCATACCTTCATAACTGTTTTTAATACATGAATCGAAAATGGCATTTGAGAATTTGCGACTTGAAGCCTTAATGTACGTTTGGAGGAACTTCTTTACGAGAGCATAACGTACAACACGCCTGTGCTACATGGTAGTTCTTCCGTAGTGTTTACGTTCCCTGGCGTTTATTAAGAAGCCAATGGAAGTCACTTAGGCGCAACAGCTGACGATTATCGACGTATGAACTAAAGGAGAATATATATCAAGTTTGACCATAGCCCGTAGTCCAAGGGTTCTAAATTAATCGATTCTCTCTCTCTCTCTCTCTCTCTTTATGCTTAGCATGTTGTAGGAATATATGTAAACAAAAATTTACTCTTAGATATGAATGTGCTATATAATGCACGCACATGTAAACTCCCCCCCCCCTCCTCTCTCTCTCTCTCTCTCTCTCTCTCTCTCTCTCTCTCTCTCTCTCTCTCTCTCTCTCTCTCTCTCTCTCATTCTACAGAAAAACGAGTTAATTTTGTAAAATTTCCCGATTAAGACTTGAACAAAAAAAAGTTTATATATATCTCTTGAGACATTTAATTGTGGCGTCGAACTTTCACGGAAGGCGAAAGTGATCGAGACTCAAATGTCGTGGATTAGTTGTTTACAGCGAGACAAAGAGAGAAAAAGCGGATGGATGCCATTGTTGACTAAAAAGCGTGCAGTTATTCCTCAATTGTCTATCAGTGATAATCGTTTATACCACCAGATGTAAAGGAAGTTCTCCGTAGGGGGGTAGTGCCGACAGTGCACTTCATCCGGTGCACTGTAGGCATTACTTAAGGTTCTTTGCAGCGTGCCTTCGGCCCCTAGCTGCAACCCCTTTAGTTCCTTTTACTGTACCTCCTTTCATATTTTCTTTCTTCCATCTTACTTTCCGCCCTCTCCTAACAATCTATTCAAAGTGCAACTGCGAGATTTTCCTCCTGTTACACCTTTCAAACTTTTCACTGTCAATTTCCGTTTCAGCGCTGAATGACCGTATAGGTCCCAGTGCTTTGGCCTTTGGCGTAAATTCTATATTCAGTTCAGTTCAGTAAAGGAAATTCGCTGTGGACAATTTTATTGATATTCTATCTTTTTATTGATAAGGATATTGCCTACCCTCTTTCTGTTCCGTCTGTTTTTGGCTTTCTTTAATCTCCAGTTTTCTACTTTTCATTTATTTCTCTTCATTTTTAATGGCCATTTCTGGGAATCATTATAAAAAGAAGTGATGGAACTTCGGCATCCTGATGGCTTTGAAGTCATGGAATTTTTATTGTAATTTTATGTATTTGTATTTTTTTTTCATAGCCTGCGGAGTTTACTTATTAATTTATTCATTTTTCTTCCTCCTCGTTTCCCATTTTCCCGTGGGGGTGTGGGGAGGGGGTTGCTATTGAGGTGCTCTTCTAGAAAGAGTTAACATTCCAGTTCACTGCAAATTCTTCTGGGATGAGGTTGCTAGCCACACGCCTTCCTATTATTTGGTTGCCACCCACCGAAGTAGGCCAATTTTCAAGTAAGTGATTAACGCTGAAGTTAACCGAGGTATATTATAGTTTTCAGAAAACAGGGATAGTCACCTCCCTCCGTCTCCCTCCCCCCTCCCCGCCCCTTGGATTAATCGTGGGTCTCGCTAATTAAGGGAGGTCGAATAACCATCGGATCACGAGACTGCTGATTTATTTGTTTATTTGTTTGCTAAGTTATACTGTCAAAAAAGGACGGCAATGTAAGCAACGAGCCAGACGGCAAGTTCCGACCCCAGTGACGTTACGTCGTTACGTCCCATCCCGAAGTTTGGCCCCAGATGCGTAATTTTGCAAGGGGAAGTGGTTTGAGAGGATGGCCCCGAGCTAAGCGACGGCAAGTCTAAACGTGTAGTCTATTCCGTGTCATATGTTTTTGCACACACACACACACATATACAAAAGTAAGTGGATGCCTAATGCCTTTTATATAACAGCATTAATACGAATACGTAATTTGATATCAAGTTATTTGTCAAAGGCATAGCTTAGGTAACGTGCCTGAGATGTTGTCTAGTGTGGACTCTGTTAATATCGTCTTCCACTCGACGAAAACACGTCAGGTATTGTAAATGGCGGAGAGATATGCCGGTGTGGTTACGTGTCTGGCGGTTAGGGGAAGTCGTTACTGGTCCGTAAGTAGGTTTGCCGGCAGAGATGATCATGTTTGTTGATATTACGTTGCATTATGCTGACGTGCAGACATGTTTCTTCTGCCGGTGTGTGGGATTTTTCACGACCCTCACGCAATTTTTCTTCCGCTTATTTCTTTTATGGTTTTTGAAGGAATGGATAACTTTGATGTTTATAAGCCTCCGGATATAAAAAGTGTTTTTCAAGATGTCTCTCTCTCTCTCTCTCTCTCTCTCTCTCTCTCTCTCTCTCTCTCTCCACGATGTTTTCTTCGACTGGCCACCTCTCGGCCCCCAAGCCTCACGATGTTAACCCTTGAAAGGATCGTCCCTTATATTCCCCTGAAACTAACATGGCGGGGAGGTCACAGAGGTGGAAGATCCCCAATGTCGCGTTTCTGTAAGATGGGGTCATTATATCATGGAGGGGGATGGCTAGGGGACCCTAACCCCATAACCCCCTAACCCCTCTCACATATCCCTTGGGCTCTCCCCGGTGGGTTAACAGGCATAACACGCTTGGATGTAGAGTCGTGGGTTTTAAAGAAATAATATTTCTTCTTTATGTTCCGGACGTGTTTGTATATTTTTTAGCAAGTGTTTTAACGCGGTACTTGAGTATTTATCTGTAGGCATGTTTGGCGTTTCGTTTGTTTTCCCAAATTTCTTTTAGCTTGGTAAGTTTGGTGTTATTTTATCTTTTCTGTTGTTCTTATGTTCATATTTTAGGGGTTGCACTGTAGGCAGTTAGTTATTATTAATATTATTATGACAAAGAGTAATACCTGCAAGTTTCCAAGGACTGGTTCATCATTGTTTTTGCAAACATATTCTATCCTCATTGAGAATGAGGAAATCCTCAAAACCTCCTTTTCAGTTCCTTTTCTTGTTTGGCAGACGCACATTTGCGGCTGTCCTTCGATTTACTATGTAATGATGGGAAACTTGTTTTTTTTCTCCATTCAATGGAAGAGGGACTGTCTTTATTGCGAGCGAATGGCAGTTCAGAAACCTGTATTCATCTCTCAATCTTCTTGCTATTACTCGGTCGTCTTAAGCGTAATGATCATGAACGCACAACCCGGATATTTTCTTGTAGGAAAATGGCTCGAAAATGGCAGTTCGCTAGATAAGAGAATGATACGGGCGTGTGTCGAAGATACCGATGCATCTCAGATTGCCACTGTTTAATCTTTTCAGTAGCCATTTAAGCGCAGCTACTGGAAGGATGCGATGAAACAAAGACAACTGTATGTGAGTATTTGTATGTTATATATATATATATACACACACACACTCATTCCATCCCTTTCATAATAATTCTGAAGTGAGAAGAAACAAGAAGAAAAACTCTCGAGAATGTTATGTGGTTTATAAGTAGACGTTCCTTCATCGGGACATAATTATAAAATGGGAGTGACTTCATTTCTTAATCGCCAGAGATCTCACAGGGCAATTAAATGGTTTAATTAGATGTTATGTCTGTGATTAAAGCTATTGATGTAGCTAATATCAGATTATGGTTACTAAGAATGTTTATATTATAATATATATTATATATATTATTATATATATTATATATATATATATATATATATTATGTTTTTTCCGGTGTACCGTACGAGTCGGTTACATGCTCGACTACCGACACAAGGGTCCAGGTTCGATTCCCCACTTTGCCAACGCGAAATCAAAGGAATTTATTTCTGGTGATGGCAATTCATTTCACGATGTGGTTCGGATCCCACAATAAGGTGTAGGTCCCGTTGTTAAGTAACCACTTGGTTCCTAGCCACGTAAAAATATCCAACCCTTCGGGGCAGCCTTAGGTGAGCTGTTATTCAGCTCAGTGGTCTGGTAAAACTAAGGCATACTTAATTTCGTAGCGTAATACTGCAGTACTGACGTTTCGTCAAATGGAGTTCTTTAGTTTTATTATGGTAACACTGCGTTGCAGTGGCGACTTGCTCACTCTACGCTGACGTTTTTACATGTTGACGTCATTTTGCAAGTATTCAAACGTTTTCTCTTTAAGTAGATAGAAATAAAGTTCAATCTCCATCTCTGTCAACGTTAGTAGGCGATGGAGTTTTCTAGTCTGTGAGCCGGGACATATTATTTCTCTCTCTCTCTCTCTCTCTCTCTCTCTCTCTCTCTCTCTCTCATGCGTGCGTGTGCGTGAGTGAGTATATGTGTGCGTGCGCGCTGTGCGTGTGTTGTTGTGGGTATGATAACGCTCTTGCATGCTGTGAGCGTATCCTCTGCAATTTTTAAACTGTAAAAAGAAGAAAAAAGGAAAAAAAAAAAAGAATTACTTAAGTGCCCCTCCGTCACAAGATAAGCGAAACAAATGGCCGTGAAATGAAGCTTAAGATGATAGAGAACAATCGACTAATCACTCGGTTGTTAGAGGCTGGATGGGTTAGTTGACCGATCGAGACTGGGTTTCAATGGCGTAATTGACTCCTGCACGCACTCTACGTCCGGTTATGTGTGCACTGTTTGTATGTACATGTTCAGACTTTGGTTTCATAAACCTTCATCTCTCTCTCTCTCTCTCTCTCTCTCTCTCTCTCTCTCTCTCTGTGTGTATATATATATATATATATATATATATATATATATATAGTATATATATATATATATATATATTTATATACGTGCATATATATGCGTATGAATATGTATATGTGTATGTACTATGTATTATAGTTGAAAATTCAAAGAGAGATTTCAAGTGCCTGACACATACTCACGATTACGCCGTAAGATTCAATATTTTATTTGGGAAGAAGTAGCAAAGTTTTTTCTCGGTGAATAGGTAGCAGAATTTAATGGGTTTTCCCTCCATGTTTGGTGTTTTCTTTTATAGCTGTAGAAAGTTGACGACTTCTCTTAAAGCTCCCTGTTAATATTCATGTCGTCTGCGCAGCGAGAAAGAGACGGTTTCCCGCCATTTGCATATTTCTTAATTATTGCCATTATTCATTATGCCTTTATTCATTTATGTACAGCATGAAATTGCTGACTTACTATTAATTTTTTCGAGGGGCTTAGTGAAATATGATTTTAATTTCAATTATTATAACTACTCTTTGATAATGGTTAGATTTACATTTCAAGTAGTTGACATGGTATGAGCAAAACGAAAATCCCGTCAGTTTCATGAGCTATAACTGTATCTCCAGGGGCTGTTTATTGTGTCTCTTCGCCGCATATTTGCATCTTTGTAGCTTGTGCGTGTATCGTGCCTATTGCTTACCCACTTATGGTAATTAGAGAAACTAAAAGCTGGCGTTCTAATTATATTCTTCTGGCTGTTGTTGCTCTTATGTCTTGTCATTGTATATTCACTTCTGTCCCGTTGGGGCGGTTGGCACCTTCCAGGTTCTTTAGGATGACGCCCTTTTTAGCAACCTTCTAGAAGACGTTGGTCCTTCCCTGGGTGGATTGGTGGCCGGTTGTTTGTTTAGGATTGATACGCAGATTTGGCAACAGTGTGCCGAGCGATGCATGCCCCACTCACCGACGATTGCTAGTAAGATATATATATATATATATATATATATATATATATATATATATATATTATATTATATATATATAAAGTCGCAAATTACATACCCAAGGATCTTGAAAACAAAAAGTATGGAATTCAAACCATGTGTTACTCATACAGATGGTGCGTCTGATAGTTACAAGAAAAAAAGAGGGGGGCGGGGGGGCTGTTTAACACTCAGGTATCCCACTCCACAAACCCCATTCCCTGTTGACGTCGGCCGTAGGGAATCTGTCTTTTGCCTCCTTTTATATTGTATTGGCACACCAGTTTACCTAGATAAGTGCCATATATAGGATTGAAAATCTGCATAGAAATCGCATAATTAGCGGCCTTACGGACGCACCCAATATACCAGTTCTTCCACATTCGTTGTTACGCTTGATTCGATTTTGTTTTGTTTACCTTTGTTCTTGTTGTACTTGTTTTCATCTTTTCGTGCTTTGGATTTGTTTTCTGTTATTTTATGTTATGTGTGTTCTTTATATACTTGGTATTGTGTCTTACCTTTCGTTACTTTATGTCGAAATGTCTAGTACAGGTGGTGGGTGGTCTGCTTCTTCTTACCTGGAAAAAATAAGAAAAGAGGTCATTCGTGTTTGTTATGGCATATATTATTATTTTGAACTTATATTCATATTGGGCAATCCTAATAACCTATTTCCAGGCAAAACCAGATACTACAGAATTAAATGTCAGTTTGATATATATATATATATATATATATATATATATATATATATATATATATATATATATAAGAAAGAGAGAGAGAGAGAGAGAGAGAGAGAGAGAGAGAGAGAGAAAGCTAACATTCTGAGTTTATCTTTTGAGCATTATAGGAAATTACTCGCCTTGCTTTAGCCTAAGAAATACGTATACTCGTGTATAGAATATACTTTCTAAAATAAAAAGATGGAAGCTAGCACGTAACGAAAGTCAAATAGGTAGAAAGTGTTGCAAACTGAGCAGTTTGGTAAATGCGTGCGTCAAGGAACATACAAAAAGTAACCTACAAATCAGACATTTGTTGCAGCGCGCACGCGCTCTTACACGCTGGCATATTTGTTAATTTTGTGAGCCACCAGATGGATGGCCACAGTTCTGTCAGATGTTAAGTTTAGTAAAAGGCTGAGATAGCAGCATTAAATTTAACACTATAGCGGATCAAAATGTCATATAGTATACTCTTAGCAATAACCCTACTAATATATATATATATATATATATATATATATATATATATATATATATATATATAAGGAATATCAGTATGTGATGTACAGCATATTAGTGTAAAAAAATTGTCTGATAAAATATAATGTTGCTAGAAAAGGTTGCGTAATAGAATATGTAATCCCATAAGAAGTCTTCTTTGGGCAATATATATATATATATTAATATATATATATAATATATATGTATATATATATATATATAATATATATATATATATATATATATATATATAATATATATATTATATATTATATATATGATTAGAAAGAAACCGGACAAAATAAAATTCTTTAAAAAAATGTGGCTCGTAGTGAGTTTTCTCTATAATTATAGTCCAGTTTTTATGCGAGTTGGTCGCCAACTGCAGAAAATCTTATCTTTTACCGACACCGATATATCTTGCTTGGTGGTTATAGTACTTATAAGGACCGGCTTCTTTGCTTTCCTCTCCAAAGGATGTGGTTATTTGTAATAAATTTGAAAGATGTATTTCTGTACTTTCTTTTAAAAGAATGAAGTGGAATTTGGATTCCTTTAATTTTTGTGTGTTGTTTTTTACCATTAAAATTTTTAGAATTTCTGCTTGTCTATCTTTTCTGTTTGTGGTGTGACTAAGTGTGATGATTGGAGTTTTGATTCATTATCATGTTTTTTTCTTTTTGCTCTTTAATTGATTTCAAAATTATAATTTTTACCATATGTTTTTATGGTAAGGACATACTGTTTTCTTATTGCTTTGCTCTGCTGTTCAGTATTGTTTGAAGCATTTATCCTTTTGTTTTGGTTCTTGGTTAACTGAAGGCTTAAAATTCTCTCTCTCTCTCTCTCTCTCTCTCTCTCTCTCTCTCTCTCTCTCTCTCTCTACAGAACAAGGAGTTATTTCTGTGAAATATCCCGCTTAAGCGTAAAAAAAAAATGTTAAATATATCTTTTGAGACATTTACAGTAGACGTCTTTTTATGGTAAATATGGCGCCGAACTTTCATGGAAGGCGAAAGTGATCGAGACTCAAATCTCCTGGCATAGCTGTTTTACTACGAGACAAAGAGAGAAAAAGCGGATTCCATAGATAACTGAAAAGCGACTTTCGTACGTGACTTAATTTTGTTCGCCGGTAAGGAGGTCGGCGAATCGTAGAGAAGGGGAGAAGTAGAGAAAATGCGAGGGAAAACGAATAAAAAGACGAAACTAGTTTTCTTTTACGGCAACGGGAAAAGTTATAAATCTCGGGACGAGTTCTTATGTGTGAGTTTTTTTTTTTTTTTTTTTTTTTTTTTGTAAGTGTCCCATTTGAAAATCTTGATAAACTATATTCTTTTTCGTCTGCTTTTAGGGGTGGGGTGGAGGTTGGTTGTGCGTTGTTGGGTGGGGGGCTGGTAGACCGTAGGGCTGGTAGATGGGGAGGGAGGTTATGGGCTCAGGAACTTTATAGTGGAGTGGGCAGTTCCTCATCGTTCCCCCGAGGGGGTCAGAACCGGCCTGAATTTTGAACATGGTTTCTTCCCGTATACTTTCTATTGGCCACCTGGATTTTGGGTTGGCATTTCTTCCGTTTTCTCCGGACTTCCGTTTTTTGCGCGTTTTTGTTTTGCATACGTCGAAAGTTCTTGGAAAGCAAAGGGAAATATTGGAAGAAAAAGAAGAATAAAAAATAGACAAATGGAGCCGAGGATGCTTGGCCAATTCTTTCCTAGTGCAGTGGTGACGCCAGATTCCGGGCTTGTTAAGCTTCACTGCACATAATTTATTAAGTAAATCATTGATTTTATTTATTGATTTAACATCTGTGTTTTACTACACTTCAGTTTTTTTTCCGTCATTTCTTTTGTTTTATTCTTTGTTCGATATCTGCATTCTATTCCATTGATATTTGCTTCGTAAGTTAATTATTTTTGGTTTGACAATAATAATAATAATAATAAAATAATAATAATAATAATAATAATAATAATAATAATAATAATAATAATAATAATAATAATATTGGTCTGAGCCAATGATAAGCATTACAAGGTAATTTTGTCAAGAAGGCCATAGTCACAGCCCAAATTTTCGAACATTTGCTAAGCTGCTATTCACCTCACACGTGTTTGCTTGACTTTGTACCCGTTTCTGCAATATCCGACAGTATCTGAGGCCCTTCGTTCATGCTCCTCTTGTTGGAAATGCGGCAAAGGAGCATTGTTGTTTTAACAAAATTGAAAGGGGATGAATGGAGAAATGTTGCTGATTGATGGGGCCTTTTTTGGAGCACCAAAGAGGGACGGTATGGAATTGGAAAACTTTCAGTTGTGTCCTTTTGCACGAAAAATGTATGTATTATGTACTGTATGATTGTATGTATTAGCCCAAATATATAATAATATATGCTATATATATAATATATATATATATATGTATACCATGTGATATATATATATATATATATATATATATATATATTATATTATATATATAGAGAGAGAGAAGAGAAGGAGAGAGAGAGAGAGAGAGAGAGAGAGAGACCCAGTGCCAAAGAGAGAAAACATGTCCGATATAGGAGAAAATCCTTTAATATACCGAATGTGCCATAAAGAAACCGGGGGAGAAAGTGAGGCACACGCGAGACCTGGTCTACAGCGTAAGAAAAACTGGAAAAATTCTGCCGTCTGGAAATGTGGCACACACCCAGCAAAAAAAAGGGGGTGGGGGTAGGAAGAGGGTGTGTGGGCTGGTTTACTGGGCATGGTCCACTGGTATGTTTGAGAGATTCACTTAGACATAAGAAATCTTAGTGGGACTTAACGAGGACACGATTCGTCCACACACGAGGGTTATCCTAATCTCTTCGGCCAATCAGGTCCCACCCTCGGCAAACGGCGAGTGCCATTGGTATCTCGGGAAGGGCAACTCATAGCTGCTGGCCAATGGAAAGGCCTCCTCCACTGCAGGAGAAAACGACCGGGCGTAACTAGGACCTCCCGAAGGTACCTGACTACGGGTTCGATGCAGGTAGTTCGGGACCTGGCTCCTCGTATCCTGTGTCTTCAAAGGGGAACTTGAAATAGCTCCCGTGGCTGCCATGATATTCCTTTATGTTCTTGATGGTTTGCATGGAATGTCTTTATTGTTTTATAAGCCTCGTCATTACGATAGGTATTCAGGCACATTGGGAGAGTTGTCTGTCTATTCTTTTGCCTGACGGTGAATTCATGATATATATATATATATATATATCTATATATATATATATATATATATTTATAGATTATATATATATATAATATTATATATATATAATATATATTATATGATGAAGTAAAGTATATACTGGGTGCAGAGAAAATTATGGTCATTAGTTAACTAGGTTGTTGTAAGTGATTCAATAGATGTGTGTTATCGAAAGGTTTTTTTTATAATGAAGTATAAATTATGAATCCTCCTTAACTTTTGCATTTAGTAATAAGACGGCTATTGGCATTAATGTTTGAAGGAAAATAACGGCTGTTATTAAGAAGAAAAACCCAAGGGGCGCGCACACTTTTGCTTTTTCAAATAAGCCTCTGAATTCCAGGGGCAGGAGGCATGTATGCTTTTCCCATGCCTGCACAAGAGCCCAAGGTATAAACGATTAACCGCTTGAGTGGTCACCGGTGATATAATGCTCTCTCTCTCTCTCTCTCTCTCTCTCTCTCTCTCTCTCTCTCTCTCTCTCTCTCTCTAATCCCTGTGACAATCCAAGGTATCAACTCTCCCCAAGCCTGTTATGAAAGAACTGGCACCACAGTGGAGTCCAAACTTCTTGGAATACTTACGGTGGTTTGGCGCACTTCGGGATACTTTCAGGATTGCAAAGTCACGAAGACGGCCCAGTATATACTGAGCCCTGTGTGCAAATATCACGTGAATGGACGGAACCGGGAGCTTTAGGTCATTCTACTTGCCTTTGCAGTGTCTCTCTATTAGTATTTTCACTTTACCTGTCTATTCACATCACATGAATTACCAGTGTTTAGCACTTACGGACAGTCTCGATTTATATTGATTTTCCTTAGTTTTGTACTTCCACTGCCTTGTTTCTGCTTTCACATACCGTGATCACTGGAGGAATCGTATTGCGAGCTGGGGAAATATAAGTGAATATGCGTAACACGTTTTCCAGTGAAGAATAAACCAAGTCCACTAAATCACAAGTTAAAGAGATGCGATGGAGCGCTGCAGCCTAGTAGTAGCAGTAGTCTGGATTTGCCTTTGAAACGGCTCCAGAGGCAACCGCTCCCTTTCCGTTCGTCCTTCTGTTGCTACGGCCTCGCGCCTTCTTCCTGCCTACTCCCGTTCCTACCTCAAGCCGCTGCCGACTCGGTGAGCGTTATCTATCGCTCTGCCGTTTTCACAGTCATCTCAGTCTAGACTCTTCATTTTGAGATGTTGGGTCAGCCTGCAAACCTGACCCCTTCATCCTCCCTCCTCACCCCCCTTTCCCCTAAGGATGAGCGACTTGGAGAGAAAGCAGCTTAGCTGGCTCGCAGACTCGGCCAACAAGGCCTAGGGAGACTAGCGCCCCAACCGTCTGAATGCTGATATACTTTCCATAACTACTACCCGTGCCTTTGTTGCTTCCTGCTACTATTACTGCTGCAACTGCTTGCGTTGTATCGCTTTGAGAATTTTCAACGTTACCTCAATGACCTTCAATCTCACACAGGATAAACTGCAAAGATAAAGTGTTCGTCTGTTTTGTTTCAATTGCCGTTTTCTACCAGTAATGGACCTTGGTTAATACAGGGTGTGTTTAAGCTTCCCCTGAGGACGTCTTCCTGGGTATCTAAGGGGTACGGGTCATTGCAGGTTATCTAGAGTTTTTGGTAAAGCCCTCTCAGTGTGCGTGTTTCTCTGAGAACAGGCAAATGTGTGTTTACGTTAATAAGTCTTTATGCCCTTATTGTTGGCATACACGTCTGTTTCTATTTAAATGGACGTCAAGCTTAAACTTACACATTTCTTGTCAAAATAATGCTCATTCCAGGAAGTGTATCAGTAATTTATCTTTTCCGTAACTGTTTCTAACGACGAATAATCCTTGCCGAAATCACAGCACGAATGAATGTGAATAATATTCATCCTCATCTGAAGGAGGAAGGGACTATTCCAAACGCCTAATCTCGTAAGCGACTATCAATGGATACCACGAATGAATGCAGGTGTCGTTTCCCACCTGCAGTTATGTAGGGGCGTAACTTACACTTTTTTAGAGGATTCCGAGCAACGGAAAGGCGAAGGAATAAGAAAAAAAAAGTAAAGAAAAAGGTCGTACAATAAGGAGGCCGTACCTGGAGAGAAAGTGGTTCGAAGTAAAAAGTGCAGGTAATCCATACTACAGCTTCCAGCGGTTTTGACCGGAACAAGATGATGACGGCCGACCCCTTCGGTTCTTGTGTTGGGCTGGAATTTTCGCATTGTTTGGTTTTTGTGTGCCCGTTTTGGATGGAATCATATGAGCAGAATTTTAGTAGTCTGACAAAGTGCAACTATACACGGAAGTACACTGATAGCGTGCGATGGAAAACTATAGTACCATCTAAAGAGAAGACAGCTATATAAACACTAACTTTACGACGCTGTTTCCCAGTAAATACTTTAGTCGTGCAGCTTTTCGAATAAAGAATGATACTGCAGGAGTAAAACAAAATAAAGCTTTTTTTATATATAATTCCCTACCATAGAATGTCCCAAGGTTGCTTTGCCTCTCCTATAGAGTATCAGTCTTGGAATCAGTTTCTCTCTCTCTCTCTCTCTCTCTCTCTCTCTCATAGACACAGCTTCGGCGTCCCACGTACGCTCTGTTTTCACTAACTACGTGTCTTGTGGTTTTTTTTTTTCGCTTCTCCGCGCACTTCTGGGTAGCAGGTGCCATTTTCTCCTTGGTTGGTTTTCATTTCATCCTGGATTAGGGCCTTTTGGTTGGGAAATTGGCTCGTGAGGATTGGGTTTCGAGTTTTCGTTCCGTTTAAATAGGGTTTGGATTGATTTTAGAGAGTCTATTAAGTGCCTGCGATTAGTTTTTTTTTTTCCTTGAGAAAGGGTACTGATTGGTATTTGAAAAGGCTTTCAAGCTGAAGCAATTTTTTATTCGATGTTGGAAAAGTCTAGAAATTAAATTGATTCTAAGTTTATTATTATCTTTCATATATGCATGAATATATAGACTTTGAAAATTAGCAGAAGAATGGCCCTAAATTTTAACGGTTTGCAAACGCTGTTTTAGAAATGACTGTTTTCAGCTTTGTTCATAAAACGCAATTAGGCCATTTTTTTAATTTGTTTTTATTTCTTTTTTGTTTTTTGTTTTTGCTCGCTGGTTGTCAGACGAGTCTGTGTCAGAGTCAACAGGTGAAGAGGAATGCTGGCGATATTGAACTTGCTCAGGCGCCATGAAAGGTGCTGCCTGACTTCTTGAGGTTTTACGATCACGGCTGCTGGGGAAATTAGGCAATAAATAGGAAATGCTCAAACTGAACGATGTAAGTTACCGAAGAGATTTGGGAGAAGTGATGTTCAAAATATGTGACCATTTTTATCGCATCAGTTTGTGTTAATGTTTTTTTTTTTACTCATGGTGTTCGAGAAGGAGAAACTGATTAGTGAAAACTGGGGAAAGTACTTAGGAATAGTTTTCAGTTTCAGAATAAATCGTTACTGTACTTGAAGATGTGTAAAACACTGACGGCTGGTGAAGAATCGGCTAGTAGGCCATTAGAAATGATCACTTTGCGGTCTTCACGGAATACCAAGTAAGGAACGAAAATAAGACGTCAATTTTCGCTATGTGTTGATCAAAATAGATCACAAAAAACCCCAACCGAGAATACTTGTAGAAAATCCACCGATAATCAACAATAAAACTGGAGATCAGAATGGTTTGTTGATGTGCAGTTAGTTGTATTCTTTCACCGCCGCCCTTTTAGAAACATGGGTTGTTTTGGCTTATGTTAATTAAGTTTTGATTTCATAGCCATCTGAAAAAATTAGATAAAAAGAATGCGTTCAGTGTAACAAGTAAATGCGACCTTCTCTCCTGAAATTCCTTGAAACCAATACAATTCAGTGGTATTCATTTAGAATAAAACTTGGACTTTTACAATACTCCAGTGATGTAAGATATCTGTAAACGCTGGAAACGTTTGAATGAGTGGCGTGCTTAACAGCGCATCGGATAATACATCGGAAAGGATAAGCTGAGTCCGTGTAGGTGGAGCAGTCGAGCCTGGCGGGTGCCGCGAGGAGCACCTTTCTTGTTTTTTGTGGGTGTCGCGTGACCGTGGGCCCAGTTACCTCGAGATCCAGCTGAGGAGATTGCTGGCCGAAGGCTGATAGCGGACGAAAATCTGAAAATCTGGGCGTGGTCTTTGACCGTCTTTCAAGACAAAGTGTTTTGATGTTATCGCGTCTAATAGCTTTTTCAAATCTGATATATACGTAGGTTATCTGCAGGATTTTCACTGACATTCGCTGCATCTCCTGACTCTTTCTCCTGGCGCTTTCTTTTGATTTCTGGATGTCTTCGTGTTGTGAATATAATCATAGATCGGGAGACTGTTCGCACCTTTTTTCCTTTTATTTTTAGATAGACAAGGTATAACCCTTTTCACTTATGACCGCGATGTTACAAGCACAGTCAGTTGTCAATATGTGCAATTTTGCCATGCGTTCTGCATTTCAGTTTCAGTGATTCAGTTCATTTCACGTTAAAAAAAAGACATTGATGTATTCAACATTTCCTATTTCAGAATCCTGAACTACCCTACAACCAGACGGTGCGTTGGCATTTGCAAACAAATAGCAAAAAACAATTTTCAGGGTAAGTTGCAACAGACTTTATGCCAATCTGATGCCAATGACAAAGCTATCGGAACATTTTTATCCGTCAGCATATCATCAACCTTTCGCCCTGCCACTATCCTTTATTTTCATCGTGATGTATTTCTTTCTCGGTGTTTTCTAAAATTTCTCTTTTTCTTTTATATGTATATCGGGGTTGGTTTACCGGAGGGAAGGAGGGGAAGAGGCAGAGGTGGAGAGGAGGGGTGGTCTTTCAGATATAGGATAGACTCGTAAGTAAGAATAGGTTCCGATTTCTCAGCTGAATGACAACTGATGAAGGTAAAACGAGACCTTCTTGAGAGGAGCATAGGGTGGTATTTTTAAGGTTTTGGAGTTGCGACGGGGTTATCGACTGTGACTTTTGTATCGGTGTGGGCGAGCCCAGGAGACAGAACAGATTTTAGAGATAAGCTGAGAGGAAGCATATTGTATCACTCAGCAGAGGATTTATGTAAACGATATTGCAAGTAAGTCTTTTAAATGGTCTTTTATTTATCATGGTATTTTATTAGTTTGGTTTTATTGTGAAACTGGACTTCACAGCTATGACTGTCGAATGCGATGTGGGAAAACTGGTCAGATTTTACTTTTTTCTATCAATTTGCCTAACATTGTATTTTCACGTTTTAACTCGTATATTTATCTTTGGAAATCATAAATCTTTGTATTTCTGCCTGTCGCTGACGTTATTTGAGACCTTCATTAATTTATCGTCAGTATAAAAATAACTTTAAGCCTGAAATTATTGAAAGACTCAGGTAATCGCCTAGGAAAAAAGCTGAATGAATAATACACGTGTCGAAACAGAAATAAAGTTGGTTTTTGTATGAGCTATTCTCATTCAAAGTCTCGAGAAACTTCTTTTTGTTTTTCTTTTTTTTTTAATTTTGGGGATGAAAAATGGTGCGGATCGGATCAGTTGGGTGCAGATCCCATCTTGTCAACCTCCTGTGTCCTTGCCCTTCGCCGCCGCCTTCTCTCAAGAAGGCTCCAAGAATGCAAGGTCAGTGGAGTGATCTCATCGTTTAGAACTGCTTTCCGCTTCGTGGTCTCAGCAGAAGGGTTGGTTCACTTGCTGTTGCTGGCTGCATTAATGGCTAACTGAAGACGTATAGCTTTGGAGTCTCTCTCTCTCTCTCTCTCTCTCTCTCTCTCTCTCTCTCTCTCTCTCTCTCTTTCTATGATTATATTCGTCGCTGCATTGTCCAAATTTAAAAAGATTTCATGAATTAATGCTTTTGGAAATTCAAAGGTTTTAGTTAAACGAAATACTAAACGACCAGACATTTACACAATGAATCAGTACAAATCTTCGTGCTTGGCGCACCTGCAGCAGGGTACAAGTTTTCCCACAATACAAAAGTTTTCAGAACACGTTTTCCTAGAGCTGCCTCATGGAAACTATTGACAACTCATACACACACACATCCACACACACCACACACACACACACACACACACATACACATATATAAATATAATGTATATATATATATATATATATATATATATATATTATATATATATATATATATGATATGGGAGACGTTCATGCACGTATGCATCCATCCATCCTGCCATTCATTCCCTCCCTCCTCCCCATCCCCGAACATCCTCGGTCCGTCTCCCCAATCCCCCCCCCCCCCCCCCCCCCCCCACCCTTTAACCTAGAATGACTTTCTCGGCATTTGTCGAAAGGAGGTTACCTGTGATCCAGAATAGAAACGCTTACTTTACATTAGAAAGTCCTTTTAGGCTGCGCATAGGCTCTCGTGTACTTTACAGCCGTTGCTGCAACTGGTGGTGTCGGTGCTTCTGGTGTTGTTAGCTCCACAACGTCAGCTAATAACTGTGGTGGTGTTGTCGAAGGGCCCGTTTGTAACCAGGCACCGGTGGGCTTATTTCCCACATTGTTTGGCTTTGGTATTGTCGCAGTCTTAGGGTAGAGTGTGCTGCTACTGTAGATGTTTGTAACGTTGTTTTTCTGGCACCCGCTTTTTTGAAGTCGTTTTCTTTCCCCTTTTCTGATTCATCTTACTGAAATCGCTTCTGGGCTAGATTAGGACACTAGATTGTGATCCCATCGTCTTTTGCATTAAGAAGAAATTGCCAGCATACGTAGTCACATAGTCAGTGATGACTAAAAGCTTTCTACCTGTCACTTTTATATTTACTCATCCGTGAATGAGATTTTCCATTGGGCTGATCGTCTCTCGTCCTGAAGACGTCACTGTCGCTGTCGTTTCAGAGACAGCTGCAATTAGGAATTTCCCCGTAGAGGGGGTAATGCCGTCAGTGGACCTCATGCGGTGCACTGTATGCATTAATTAAGGTTCAATGCATCGTCCTTTCGGCCCTTAACCGCAACCCCTTTCATTCCTTTGACTGTACCTCCGTTCATGTTCTCTTTCTTCCATCTTAGTTTCATAATACAACTATGGGGTTTTCTTCCTATTACACCTTTCAGACTTTTTTTTTATTAACAATTTTCATTTCAGCGCTCAATGACCTCGTAGGTCCCAGCGCAAAGCCTTTGGCTTAAATTCAATATATTCAACAAGGACGTTGTTTTGTTAGCCGGTCATTGCCTCGGAACCATTGGATTCCTGATGGTAATTTCGCCCATGCCGCTCTTTCTCTCTTTCTCTGCAAGTTGCACATTTCATCCAAGTAGTCATTTAGTCCCTGGTGGTTTCTCTTGCTCCTTCGTCGTCGAAAGAGATGCTGAAAACTTTCTTTGTGACTTTCACACTTTCTTCCCTGATTTTTTGCTTGACCTTTCACTGGTGACTTGTGATTTTGACAGGACTGGGTCTGAACATGATAAATTGAACACGGAAAATTTCAGGAGTGCTAAAACTAATCTGGTAATTTCACTCTATTAATATTGGTCTTTGCTCCTCCATAAGACAACAGGGAAGAGTAAGAAGTATTTGCCTTTGGAATAATGGTCATGAAATTAACATGTTAGAACGATAAAAATCTTCCGAATCCTGTGTTCAAGGACAGTTCGAACTATATTAACAAAAGGGGTTGCCAGTGCTATTGGGACTTTTATTCCTTGTCAGATTTCGAAACCCAAATTCAGAGTTTGAAGGCTAAAAGGATATGCACAGTAACAAATTAAGTCTACACGTGGTGTCGAGTTTGAACTCAAAGGTAAACGAATTGATCCAATTAGATGCAATTGAACATATGGCAGAGATATAACATTTAATTTCATGTTAATGATGAAAAAAAAATCAGAAATATTTTAGTTACTGTGATAGGCATCATTCTTATCTGTGTGCCATCATTAATCTTATACATTACTATTTTAAATTGGACAGATCTCGGACGAATAACAACGAATATGTTGAAAAGTTAAGTATATCTTAGTTTTACCAGATCACTCTGCTGATAACAGCTCTCCTAGGGCTGGCCCGAAGAATTAGATATTTTTACGTGGCTAGGAACCAATTGGTCACCTAGCAACGGGACCTACAGCTTACTGTGGGATCCGAACCACACCATATCAAGAAATGAATTTCTATCACTAGAAATAAATTTCTCTGATTCCGCGTTGGCCGAGCCGAGAATCGAACTTAGGACCACCGGATTGGTAGCCGAGCGCGAAAACCACTCGTCCAGCGAGGAACTACGGATATGTTGAACGCACCCAGTTTTTTCACCATGTTGTTCGTAAGCAACAGCCTAACAATTGCTCGACCTGCATTCCAAACTGCATAGTAGGTCATGAGCAACTTACTCCGGGGGATTAGAGAGAGAGAGAGAGAGAGGCCTTGGAAGGCTCAAGTTGAACCAGTTGAACCGTTCGTGCGAGCTCTCGTGTGTGTGTGTGTGCGCGCGACACACACACACACACACATACACACAATGCTCCTAGTCGTTGCCAAGGTACCGAGATATTCAGGTGACGATAGTTATGCAGAATACATCTTTAAATTCCCGATGGGAAGATATGTAGAACGGAGGCAGTTTTTTTTTCTTTCTTTCAAGCTGAAATTCAGGAGACGTCAGCAGAAAGCAAAGAATGAATTAACTCCTCGTTGAGATATTTGGAGATCAGAAGATTGCACAAATGCACTAGGCGAACTATTCCACATTTTAGTTGTAATCCTAGATAAAACTCCTTGCAAACTGAGTAGTATTAAACCTGATTCTAGTAAACGACAGACTTTCGTAGTAAGCCTTTTGTCGAGATGATAAAAAGAGAAGAGTCAGAGGAGCAGATAAAATTCCGTCCGTATTATTGCCATGTGCGCACATGGCTCTTACTAGCCTATGTGGGACGCGTTGGTTTCAGCTGCGAAGAAGCCACAACGCTGCCAGCGGTGCTACATAATTGGTCGAGAATAGTATGGAGGACGAGGAGCCGAGTTATGGGTCTTGCATGAATAAAAGTACATCCGAAAGTGGGGCCTAAGGGTGCTGTAGCGAAAGCAGGACTCTCTCTCTCTCTCTCTCTCTCTCTCTCTCTCTCTCTCTTTGAGCAGAAGGAGTTTGGTATTCAAGATAGTGTTGAAAGAAAGAGGTTGAGAGAGGGCAGCACTCCGAAGGGATTGAAGGGGAAGGGGTTATCGGAAAGATTCGAGTTTCCTTTTTAGGATTTTTGGGAAAAGCAGGTTTTTATCCCAGTGGTATTTTTGATAGAGAAAGAATGAGGACAGGGCCTGTGCCTTTTCTTGGATTTCAACACCGCCACCACCACCACCACCACCACTACTACTACTACTACTACTACTGCTACTGCTACTGCTACTGCTACTGCTACTGCTACTGCTACTGCTACTGCTACTGCTACTGCTCCAAATAACACTAAAGATAACGATAAAAAAGTGACATAGCAAGAGATATTGTATTGTACTGGGAGCCATCAATCTATTTTTATATCAGCCAGCTGGACTCGATCGCCAGAACCCCGGTTAAGCTTGGAAACCCAAGACGTGAGCCAATTCATCTCTTAGCGCCTTCAGCAAAGAGGTCACTGAATGGGTCAAGTGAAGATCGCATTCAGAAAGTTACGATTGTTGTGAGATCGGGAGGAGGAGGAGGAGGAGGAGGAGGAGGAGGAGGAGGAGGAGGAGGAGGAGGTGGTGGTGGTGGTGGTGGTGGTGGTGGTGGTTATAGAAACCGATTACAGTACTTGCTCGATGGGTGCCGAGTGTAGGTCGGTTTCTTAGCGGGGAATCTGGGGGAAGGGAGGAGTGATGGACGAAAGGGGAGGGGGGGGGGTGGCAGCCTGCCTCTGGTTTGAGTTACTAGCTATGTGAAAGTTACTGAAAGAATCGAGAGTTGGCACTAGTCGTTAAAGGCAAACGTGCAGAGGGCATTTAGATATCCCTTCTTTTTTCTTCTTCTTCTTTTTTATCTTTTAAAGAATGTGGTATGACTAGAGGAATCGGCCAACTACTTCTTTCTTATTCTTCGGGGAGGCCACGAGATCCTGTACCGTTGTCGGATTTTTGTTCAGTTTTTGTTCCTTGGGACCCCAGACTCTGTCTCGCCTTTTGTAAATGCGTATTATACGGATTCCAAGAGATCTAAAGAAGTCGAATCAAACATGGCGTCGGAGCGCAATAGGCGAACAAATTTAGAACGACCTTTTATCCGCTTTCATATAGCTTTCGCAACAAATGGTCATCATTCATCTTGCTATTTTTTATGCTGATAGTTTTTCCATTTACGTTTACATTTGTGTATATATTTATATACGATCCTCTCTCTATCTCTCTCTCTCTCTCTCTCTCTCTCTCTCTCTCTCTCTCTCTCTCTGACTGCGACGCTAAAATATTCAAGGCTGAAGATGTCAACGTTCGGAAGAAACTGTGGCGCGCGTAAGTATGCTAACTTAGCATACGCATTACCTGCCTCCTCATTACAGAGCAACTTCTTATTTACTCTGTGTAAATAACCATGGACATCTTTCAGCAGGTCCGAAACAGTCATTTCATGTCTGTCTTCTATTTAGAGCGGCCCTCTGAATGGGCCCCTGCCCCCTGGGACGGCGTCCGTCGAGATCCGCGAAGCAATAAAACCGTGTAACGATCAACTGGTAAACAATAGTGGACAACTTTTATGCAGCTTTTATGCACGCGGGCCAGCCGATTGCTATAGAACTGTTCGTTGCGTTCCATTAGAGCTTATTTACATCGGCGTTAAGCGACGCATAACTCTCTTCATATCATGCCGGTTTCTCCCCGGATTAGAGCCTATATTCTTCATTCTTTATGCCTTTCTGATTGGAGATATGAGTGGCGATATTACTTTACGAGCGTTCTCTTCCCTTTAAAGGTTCCTATCGACTTGCTTCTTTTCCCAGTATAGTCGATTATGGCTCTACCGAAATATTTTTCGGGGTTTGCTGCTCGGGAAAACCAATCGCTGTATGGACTTTTTTTTTCAAAAAGTTGCTCCAAGGGGTTTATTAACTGAGTTACGCCCATAACTTTAATATTAACGAAGATCCAGAGAAATAGTGACGCAAAGGCACAGCATCGTGGATACGAGTAACTATAGAAATTGCGTTGTACAGGGGGATTGCAAGTCTACTTAGAGGCCTTTGCATAACAATCATTTTACAAGGTTACATTAATAAGATTACGCCGACATTGATTTCGTCAGTGAAGTCTCTTTTTTTCCTTTCGATGTTTTAAATAGTAGACATTATTTCAGAGGTGGGATAATAGGATAAACTTGAGAGAAAAATTGTCCATGGAGAAATGAAGCAAACTGAACGGCAGCATTCGCCGTGGGGAAACCGACTCCCATCACCTTGAAAGCCATAAAGACGAGACTTCAGTCAAGTCGCAATGAAAGCTCGACCTTACGAAACATGCTTGCATGAGGAATGTAGGTGACGCCAGCCTGCTTAATTCGGAAGTTGAAGTAGGACTGAGTTACGGAGGTGCACGCACACACACACACACACACACAAACGCGCGCGCCGCGTTATGACACACATCCGGGACTTCTGCCGTGTGTGTGTTTGTGTGACGCGACGCGGGTAATTTATTCATCTAGTTAATGATTCAAAGTTCAACGAGGTTCGCATCATTTTTTTGCTGCTCTTCTATTCCGTCCGCTTGGACCCGAAAGTTGGTGGACTTCATTTGCATAATCACTTTAAGATTCTTTTTCCCGGCTGAAATGACGAGCAAATTTATGGGGTAGTATGTGTGCTTTTTGTTTCAGCACGGAGGTAATAAAGCGTATAAATGATACGGTTTTCAGCCGGTAGTCGTTTCAGTCTCAAGTTTTTATATCACGGCCGGGTAATTCGTCTAATATATTAACATAACCCGTTTTTAAGTGAGGCGACTTTTTCATGTTTTTTTTTTTTTTTTTTTTTTTTTTTTTTGTCCAGGAGCCGTAGGAGCTTTATTAAATAAGGCCAGCGAGAACATTCATATTTCAAGCTTGATTAATGTTGACAAATAAACAAAGGAATGGAAGGCATTTTATGTGGGCAAATAAGAACGCAAATGAACAGGAAAAGCAGAGTTTGATGGTGGCCAAATTATAGAAACATGTTCCTGTATGAATGTAGACAAAAAAACAAACAAACTGACAAATTAGTAAATGCTTGAATGAAAATGGTATTTTTTGAAATGAACTTCGACGGCCATTATAATGAACGTTAAAGAGTATGCTACGAAATAAACAAATGAATAAATGTTTATAAAAATGATGCAGAAACGGTTGGTTAAGAATTTAACAATAAAAGTCTAAAGAATATCCTCTCGAAAAGCGCTTTATGGTGTCTTGGTCTGTTGAGGAATGGATGGGGGCAAGAACTGCTGAAAGATTTAATGAAAGCAGTAAAGTAATCCGAATATGGAGAGAGGAGAGAGAGAGAGAGAGAGAGAGAGAGAGAAGAGAAGAGAGAGAGAGAGAGAGAGAGAGAGAGAGAGAGTTAAATTAAAAGAAAAGAGAAGGAGAAGGAAATTGGGAAGCATACACACACACCACACACACACACACACACACACACACACCACACACACATATATATATAATATATATATATATATATATATATATATATTATATACTATATATATATGGAGTTAACGGTCGGACTAATGTATGTAGGTATGTTTGCTATTGACGGCGAAACTACTGGACCGAATTGAACTAAACTTGGTCCATATATGTAGATTTTATAGGGGATGGGTTTCAACCAGGTACCGTTTTGATCCTGATATCCGGCAATGCTAACTCCTTAAATATTAGTTATAGGGGTAAAAACTAATTTTTCCGATAGAACCTTTCACGAGGATTCCAAATATGCTCTTATTTTATTTACGATGAAAAAATAACGATGATATTACGGTTCAAACAATGTATATATATATATATATATATATATATATTATATATATAATATATATATATATATATATATATATATATATACTGTACCTTACAGTATCTTTTACTGTATCTTACAGAGTTCTGAAGAAGAAAAAGATCTATAAAACATTATATACACGATGTAACCATAAAAAAGTATTTGTATCCGAAATATATGGTTGCAGCGTGCACATGGTGTTATTTTATGGAAAGAGAGAGAGAGAGAGAGAGAGAGAGAGAGAGAGAGAGAGAGAGAGAGAGAGAGAGAGAGAGAGGGTACGAACACACACAGACAGTACCATGGAAAACAGTGAATAAAGAGTTCTTAGAAAATAGTTGATAGAGTTCTCCCAGACAAGATGTAGAGAAAAGACAGGATGATAAGAACGTTGATGATGATGATGAATGAAACTGGTAGAAGAACACAAGAGGCTAATCTGAATGACAAAAGGAGGAGAAACCGACGCAATAAATAAGCTGAGAAGGAGACCGGCGTTTGTTCAGAAAGTCTCCCATGCAAATAAAACTCGCTCGTGTTTGAAGATCACCGCGGATTGTTTGCCTGTTTGCTTCCTTGTTTGGCTTTTATTCATTTGCTTTCCGGCTTTGCTTGCTTTGTTATCTTTCCCGTTTTCTCTGCCTGTTTGTCGGCGTTCGTGCCTGGCGTAGCCGACGCCCTGGCAAAGTTCTCTTCTGTATATATCTTCTATTATGTGTAACGTATTTCTAAATTTCATTTTCTCATGACTTATTCTTTATTCATCACTGTTAGGTTTATTAACTCATCCGTCACAGTTTTGTTTATTCTCAGTTCCGTTTCTGTTACTTATTTTTACTTTGTTTTTGACATCTTTATGGCTAGCTTGGTTAACTGCTTGCATTCGCAACCGAAATTATCATGCAAATTGCTTGGGAGTGACAGGCCGTAGCAACACAGGAGACGTTGCCTTTCCAAAGGAATGTGACCAGAGATACTTATGCAACATCTTGATTCGATGTCCATTGAAATTGCTGTTGCAATATCTCCGGTGTAAAGTGGAAAGCAATTTTTAATTGGATGCAAGTTCTAGTATCTTAAACTTTGCAAATGCTATACAAATACAATATGAAAACTGTAATGTTTCAGGAATACGGTATAACAAAAATATATTGTAGAGATTAACTTTATATTAAAGTTATATTATATATATATATATAATATATATATATATATATATATAGGTATATATAATATATTTAATAAGCTATATACATATATAAATATATGTTTATAGTGCACACATTATATATATATATATATATATATATATATATATATAATATATATATATATATATATATATATATATAATATATACACACACACACACGTACACACAATTATTCAGATAAGACAGCGACAATGATAATGGCTCGG
>NC_087217.1:65848325-65873325 GCF_015104395.2 Macrobrachium nipponense | reverse complement strand
TGGGACTCCCTTTCTCTTCCTGTCCTTCTTTTTCTTTTTCTACTGTCATTGTCGTTTTACTGTTTTCTTTTTCTTTTGTTAACTTCTTACGTACGGAGAATTTTGTTCGAGGTTTTTCAAGAGAAACTTGCAAGGTTATGTTGCAGTGTTGACAACTGCAGGTCACATTGCATTTCCTTGAAAGATGCATTTTTGTATATCAGTTCCATATCCATTTTTTAGTAATGTCTCAGCTTGTAAAAGTCTGTACTTAACCTCGGATGATGTGTTGATTTAGCTTATTTTCAAGATTAGATATTTCATTCGTTAGCTTATTTTTTTTATTGCGTATTTTTCTTCAATACGTAACTGACCGAGAGGTCAAAGTATCGTCATGCCTGGGGTAGGATATATTGGTGATGACCAAGGTTAATATTGAGAGAAGGTTAGATAGTTTGAATTAGTTATCTTTACCTGTAAATGAATGAAGATAGATAGTGTAAGTAAAATAAGTCGTATTCGAAACTGTTCGACTTTATTTGGTAATAATAATGTAAGGGAAGGGTGAAAGCAAGATCCTGAAGAAAACGAAATGAAATGAAAAGAAGCGGAATATGTTAATGTGTATCGCAATCCGTAACGTCACGCCTACCGGCTTAAGCATTGTAAGCAACTTTCCTTCTTGGGTATTCCTTCCTAATCCTCGGCCTCTGGCCATCTTCCTCACCCACTCCCCATCCTCATCCAACACCCTATCCCCATATCCCCTTTTTCAACAATGAGTGGCTGACCTCACGTATATACCTATACTCTGTTTTTTTTCATCTGTCCATCCGCCTGTGGTGTTTTTGTATGGTAACACTGCGTCCCGGGCTTTAGATAGTCACATTCAGCTTACATTCAATGATTATAATATCCTATATCGAATATTAACGGTGTAATTCGCATACATTAAATTATTAAAACACTTTTCAGTTGCAAATGTACACCCAGATATCCTTTTCTTTACCTAAAACTTACAAATAGCATAACTATCTAAAGCCCGGGACGCAGTGTTACCATACAAAAACACCACAGGCGGATGGACAGATGGAAGAAAACAGAGTATAATATATTGTTTCTTTTGCACTGCGTATAATACGTTGTTATTTATAAGATCAAAGCGTTTCTCACCCTTAAGAGGTACCCATATATATATATATATATATATATTAGGTATATATATATATATATATATATATATATATATATATATATATATATATTAGATATATATATAATCATGATTTTTTCCTGTAGACGTTATACACAATCAGGTCTATTTACTCAGGATAAAAAGAAAAAAAAAAAAAAATAGGAGTGTAGTGTGACACTGTATCGCCTTTCATTAGTACACGTTCCATACACAAGGTGGAATGTCGGGGTGATAGTCTCCCATTGTAGTCATTAGCTAAACAGAAGTCACGGACGTTTGTTTAATTCTTTTCGCCTCACTGGCGTAATTAGCCCTTTTAGTGAAGAAGCGGGATGGGAGTATATACACACAGACGCGAAGAGCACTGACAAGAGCAATGTCAAGTCGTGAAGAGCTGGCAACTGGTGTGCGATGTGAACCCTGACAACTCTAGCGCAGTTCTTCCAAATACTTTATGATTACGGAAGATGTGCCGACAGTTGGTTTTTAATGACGGAAGTGGCTCTCAGTGAAGACCTAAGTGGCCCTTAGGGATTGACAACTAGAACGTTAAGACCTTAGCATTATTGGCAACTGCATTGTGAAGACCTAATCATTATTGGCAACGCGGTATGAAGGCCTAATCATCTGTGACAACTGCATGGTAAAGAGCTAATAATCTGTGACAAATAAATTGTGATCTAACCATCTTTGACAGCTGGAGGGTTGAGAGCTAATCATCTCTGCCATTTGCAATAGGAAGACCTAGTCGTCTCTTACAACTGCATTGTGAAGACATACAAAGCACTAACGACTGTAGTGATGATATAAACAGCTTTTGATAACTTAAGTATGAGGATGTAAATAGCCCCCAACATCTACATTGTGAAGATATATAAAGTTCCGGAAACAGCAATGTAAGGATGTCAACAGCACTGACAACTGTAGCAGAACGTTAATAGCTTTAGCAGGTACTTGATGTAACTGGCTCTGCCTACTGACCGAGCATTGACAACGTCTGGTTGAGTATGTAAGTAGTGTTCGAACAACTACAACTGCAGTGTGACGATGTAAATGGCCTTGACAAAATTATAAGGAAAACTTACATCGCACGTGCTCTTTCAATGGTAGATCACAAGAGTCACTGAAATACGAATGCAATGCAGCATGAAGATGTAAACAGACGTGACAGCTGGAGTGTGAAGGTGTAAATGGTTCTTTCAATTGCGATAGGAGTAATATAAATACTTGAGCAATATTCGTCTGAATTACACCTATTTTATCGTACTTTCTACGGTGCTGTTGTGGTTTTGAGGTGCGCAATTTCGGTTTTATCGCAGGCGGTAGACACGCTGTGGTTGTCGACGTGTATAGGAAATAGCAGGCAGTCATGCATACACATAGACTGTTAAGTAATTCCATTATTAAAGTGAATTCTGAATTGCCAAGACATGTCCATATTTTCAGGCTTTTTATGATGTGACGAATAACTTGCATTTTATAGCGCCCTCACGCCCGCGCCCTCCTGTTATCCGGACAATTGAACCCCAAACTTTCAAACGTCAAAATGTAATGAAATGAAAGTAAATAAGATTAGATTTGATTGATTGAAACAAATTGGTATTAAGGCATGAGAAACACTAAGGATAAATCATGATTCATGTATGTTATTGATAACCGGCGATAGTATTCGTTTCTCATCGATCAAACATCCTCAACAGCATTACTCTGCTTATTTCCTTTTGTGTTTATCGTAGCGTATTTGCACCATTCATTTGAATGAAAAAGAAACTCGTCTTGTAGCCGAATCATGTTGTTTAATGATCATGTACCATTTTTTTTCTAACTCCACACCAAGCGTAAATTACGAGTTGTATTCCAGACAGTAAGAAGAAAATAATGTGGCTGTTGTCAACTGAGATAAGGTCCCCCCCCCCCTTTTTTTTTTTACGCTGTTTTGTCAATCTCTCTCTCTCGTGTCTACTCTCTCTCTCTCTCTCTCTCTCTCTCTCTCTCTCTCGAGTAATTCTTAGGTTTTCGTTTAGGGCGACAACTTTTTTGTTTTATGAAATGTTAATGTTTTTATTAATTTGTTTAGTACTGTAGAACAACAGCTTGTATCAAACGATTTGCAGTAAAATAATAATATAATAGTAATAGTAGTTGTAGCATTAGTATTATCATTCATAATAGTTATTAATTCAAACTAGCAAGTGCTGAGAAACATCACTGAGATTCTGTCAGGGGGTTGGGGGGTGGGAGGTCCTCATTAAGAAAGAGGAAGTGTCAGTTTCGCCACATTTAGCAAGAAAACTGTCTAGCGCTTGAGATCACGTCATAAGTATTTTACGGTCTCAAGAGAGAGAGAGAGAGAGAGAGAGAGAGAGAGAGAGAGAGAGAGAGAGAGAGAGAGAGAGGTCACGTAGATATGCAGATTTACTAGAGAGAGAGAGAGAGAGAGAGAGAGAGAGAGAGAGAGAGAGATTCGTGTTTATCGTGACGATCGGAATATCAGATCCGTGTAAGATCGTGTGTATCTATTTACCTGCTCGTTCGGGCATGTTGTTTCCGAGAGGTCATTTGATGGACCAGGAATCGACATTAAGGATTTTGTGTTTGTTAATGACTATGAAGTTCATCGTTTGCATCATGTTCTTCATGTTCATTTGATTGCTTGTGAAGTCGACAGGGGGATGTAGGCCTAGACCTACAGATTTCACGTCGCAAATTTCATGGTACAGCGGAATAGATGATTGCTCTTAGTAAGTTTAATCTCTCTCTCTCTCTCTCTCTCTCTCTCTCTCTCTCTCTCTCTCTCTCTCTCTCTCCTTTCGTTTAGATAAGACAATGCATTCATTCTCTAAAACGAAGTAAGACACATTGCAGTCGAAGTACTTTGCCTGGAGAACACCGAGGCTTCGTCTTCAGTTGTTATCTGTTCTGTGATCTATAATAGCTTTTAGAAAGTGAACAGAGAGAGAGAGAGAGAGAGAGAGAGAGAGAGAGAGAGAGAGAGAGAGAGAGAGAGACCTATTATCTCTACGAGAGCAACGTAATGATAATAATAGTGTGTTTGTATGAGAGAGCGAAAGAGAGAAAGCAAGCATTATTCTCACGGGGTAATCCAGTGTGCTTAGCCCTATAATTTCATACTATTCAACTCTAAACACTCTATGCTTTCTGAGGGACGCAGATTTCCGCTCGCTAGCTGGCCTAATGAGAGGGCCCGGCTTAGCGGCCTCGATTTTTCATGTGAAATATTTTACGAGCAACTGCTTCAAATGAGGTCATTCTTAGTTGCGTGTTGTTTTATCGGTTGTTGTTTCGTTTCTGTCCGTACAATCTGCATGAGTATATTTCAGGGATTTTTGTTTCAGCATTCCAGATTTAAGGAAGTTTTACGCCTTTTGTCTATAATAAGAATGTGTATAACTAGAATACTTGATATGATTTGATACCGGTATTTATTTTCTAATCGCTCATATTGATTTCTTGTTCTAATCATATAGTCTTACCTCTTCTAGGAAAATTTCGTTGTTTAGATATTGTTATAAGGTTATCCTCTTCGTCATTGATATTAGGATCCTAAGTAAGATGTGTTAGAAATATATTACGTGGCTTATGTTTAAACATTTGTAAAGTTTTCATGAATACCTTTTAATGACTAAAAGACTAATTTTAAATTGTCGATAAACAACGAAAACTATTCCTTTACGCAGCTTGCTGACTTTATGGCCGAAATCAGCGTCGCCGTATTTTTCTTCGATATGCACAATGTAAGTGGCTCTTATTTGTTGTATTTTTATTCAAATGACTTGGCGATTTTATCAGGCCCTCTACCCGAGAGATGAAGGAGATAGCAGAGTAAACAATAGCATTTTGGAAGGCAATACCTTTGTGTCTATGCCTGTGTTGTATAACGAGAGAGAGAGAGAGAGAGAGAGAGAGAGAGAGAGAGAGAGAGAGAGAGAGAGAGAGAGAGAGAGAGATCTATATTGTTGGAAAAGAACCATTCTTCTTACGATGTTTTAATGAACACATTTCTCTTTTATTTACTTTTACATTTGATTCTTTGAAAAGCTGAATGACACAATTCCTTCTGACATTTCACGCCACGAAAACATGTCATCCTTTCATTCCCGGTTGACGAATTGATCTTGAGACTTTCATTGTATTTCCGCAATTCGTGTTTGCATTCGCGAGGATGAGAAGTTGAATTTCATTCGGGTCACCTGCTATGAATATCCAAATACATGTTTGAAATCTTCCATCACTTAATTTGGATACATTAAACGATATGTAGACGATTAAGTGCAAACATTTCCATTTCTTTCGCTGAGTGTCTGATACGTAAACGCCATTAGGCTTGTATACAACACTAACTTCGGTTTTCCTAAGATGTTAAAGTAAAAATTCCCAGAGCCAGTTTTAGATTCGGACTACTGCTTGTTTTATATTCCATTGATGGTTTATTTATGGTCTTTCTTCCATTTTCTGTGTGGAAATTGACCCATTTTTCATTCACCATTCGCTCCACCTCTTCCATTTACGAAATTTAACTCGGTGATACAAGCAGTGTCATTGCGATCGAATTTTCAACAGTCCGTCTTCACCTCAGTAGACTAGTAATGATCCGGTAGTCAACGAAACTACCAGTTTTTAGCAACTGTAGCAGCTACTTTCAAGAAGAGATGCATTTCTCTTATTCTGTTTTGCGAGCAAAATACCATTTCAGCGAAACTGAACTGTGAATCTGGAGCGACTGAACTTTCCTCTTCTTTCTTTGGGAAGCCAGTTATGAAGTCAATGGAACTGGTCGTAACGCCGATCTGTGAGGTAAGTGAAGTACTAAGCATGACTCGGTGGAATGCAGCGAACGAGAGAGATATCCTCAATGACTTGAACAACTGCAGGTCCGGGATACCACTTCTTCGTTGTCGTCTTCTCGGATCGGTGTTGATGAACGCGATAAAGGCGGATCGAATGTCTACCAGTGGAGGAGGAGGAGGAGCAGAAGATGGACCAGCAAACCACCGGCGAATAAGCACGGCGAAAAACCGCTTGATTGGAAAGTTTTACATGTCTTGCTGTTATCCGAGGGTCTCAAGTGGCCTGAAATGATACCAGTGCGTTGGTTTCGCTGGCTTCTAGGCCTAGCTGGCGGTCGAAATGAGATTATGTTTAAAGTCGTTAGTTATCAACGTGTAGATTCTTTTGTTTTTATAGAGTCACATTGAATCCAGTGAAAATGATGAGGAGTTTGATAAAGTTAGGTAGCGGTAATGAGAAGAAAATCGCCAATGCCGCTGGATATGTGGCTGCAACTGAGAGACAATCCTATGAACAGCAGCTGGACCTTCCATAAGAAGCTAAACCGCAGTACACAGCTTCTTTTTATAAATGTTCAAAGTTAAGTGCATTTTAGTAAAGAAGGCGACATATTATTTCGTAAGTATCAAAAGAAATAACGACGGCTTGCACTTAAATTTCTACTCCGTGAAGAATTTCAAGCTGATTTCTCTATCTTGTGACTCATCTTTCTTACTTTCAGTTCTCTTACTTATCTCTCTTTTCTCTCACCATTTTGCGCATTTTCTGCTGTCTACTTTCGTACAACGCAATTGCTAACGGAATACAAGCACATGATGTATCAAATTACATAAAACAAGAGAGAGAGAGAGAGAGAGAGAGAGAGAGAGAGAGAGAGAGAGAGAGAGAAAAGCGCACAATGCCTACGTGCTTTTCCCATAAACCTCGAAAGGAAATTAAATTAAAAAAAGCACAAAATGTCGTACAATAGAGCCATAAAGATTCGCCTCGTCATTCTCTCTCCTCTCTCTCTCTCTCTCTCTCTCTCTCTCTCTCTCTGGTTTCTATTTATCTTTGTCTTCTTAGGTACATATGTTAAAAGTAAATTTTTTTTTATTAGTAATTGTTTTGCTATTTTGAAAACGAGTTTCTTCCATTATATATATAGATTCGTATATATACATGGATGTGTATATTTTAATTCTAAAATTTATGTTGCTGTTTAAATGTATCATGTATCATATTCCTCGAACATCAGAGCCGCAAGTTTTCTTTTGTCCAATTTAGTTCATTTTTGCTAAATATGACGAAACAAAATTTACTCAGATGGACATCAGAAGTATTTACATGAGCCAACGCACATATATCAGAAGAACAAACAATGATTTTAAAAGGAGTCCTTCCACCCTTTCTTATTGATACTCGATGTGTTTAGAGCTTTCTTATCTGAAGGGACCACACAGGTGGTGCTGGAGGACTGAATAGCTTTGAAGAACACCTGAGGGAACGAGGGATTGGCGAAATCTAAGTAGTTGTCAGGGAGGAGACTCGCTTGAAGAAGCATTGTCGGATTGGTCATTTAAGTGTGTGTGTGTGTGTGTTTGTGTGCGTGCGTGTGCGTGTGTGGTGTGTGTGTGTGTGTGTGGGGGTGTGTTTACACTCAAGGTTCTCATTTTGAACTATTATCCTTAAAACTTTATCTCAGAAGGCCCAGTATGTTTACGATGATAATAATTTAATGATTCAATTCAAGCTGCTTGACAGTGTAGCCATCATTTATAATTCAACCTAACACATAATTAGATCTGAATCAGATTCGTCAGATTAATCATTTGACAGAGGTTCAGTAAAGTAGTAAATTGCCTTGATAGGCGATTTAATCGTAATTTAATCGTAATTTTCAAACATCAGGTGACATACATGACCCTTTCTTGTTAGTCTCTCTCTCTCTCTCTCTCTCTCTCTCTCTCTCTCTCTCTCTCTCTCTCTCTAGACCACCCAAGGATCTCGCCTTTCTGTGACATTGCATAGGCCACAAGACAACATTGTCTTGTCAAGATTCGTCCTTCTCCTATCACCCTGGACTCTCCGTATCGTGGCCACCCAAACATCCCCACTCATATTTCTCTGCCTTTAAGAGCTCCCCGCTCTCACATACACGCACGCGCATGCGCGCGCTTGACCCACTCCTAGGTCCTCTACTCCTGTTCTTTCTCCTTTTTTTTTCATTTTCTTCTGGTGTTCTCGATCGTCAGGGGGAAAACCCCTCCAGTTGATTGGGAAGGATTTTAATTAAATCCAAGGAAATAGTTTTCGTGTTGCTATGCCACCAATCTTAGTACTGCTCTCTCTCTATCTCTCTCTCTCTCTCTCTCTCTCTCTCTCTCTCTCTCTCACTTCTGGAACTCGATCGCTTAGTGCTTTACAGCGTTGTTTTTCTTATTTACGACCGTAATCATTGATTGTAAAGTTACTCTCTCTCTCTCTCTCTCTCTCTCTCTCTCTCTCTTGTGGAATTTGATTTCCTAGTGTTTTTCAACTTTGTTTTGCTTATTTACGACCGTAATCATTGATTGTAAAACTCTTTGACTGATTCTCTCTCTCTCTCTCTCTCTCTCTCTCTCTCTCTCTCTCTCTCTCATTAAATTTTCTTGATGCGGTTGAATTTTGGCTGAATTTTGAATCCCACTTTCTCTCGTTTGATGGTGTGCCTGACGTTGTGACCTCAAACACAATTCATTCTTAATGTCAGATTCTCCCAGCGGTCTCCTACAACAAGACAGTGAAAAGCGACGAGGATGAAGACTGGCAGAAAATTCAAAGAGGGAAAGTTGATAATGATGATGCAGTGGAGAGAAGAAGAAGAGGAGGAGGAGGAGGAGGAAGAAGAAGAAGAAAATCGGCGGGGCAAAAATAAGATGCGAAACGTTCTGGGTGGCGGAGCAAAAGAAAAATCTCTCGGGAGACGCTTTCTTTCTGCTCCGCGGCACAGACATCCTAATTGCGTGGAACGTATCATTTGTCCGGCCTTCCTGGCGGAGGCGCGGAAGAGCAGGCAGCTTCTGCGGACACCCCCCCCCCCCCCCCCCCCACAACCCCTCCTTTTTTTTCTTTTGTCTTACTGCCGCTGCTGCTACCGATGTTATTCATATTTTGTGTTCTGGAAAACAGCACTTCATCAAGTACAAAGTTTTTGGTTGTCTGGTGTATATTTATATATACCTATATATTTGCGTGTGTTTTCACAGTGTCACATTACCTTATACGAGTAGTCCCACTAACTTTCCCCCACGTTATCATTCGTTTCCTTTCTAGAAAAATAAAAAGAGAAGGGAGAATAAAAGCATCTAAGGTGATCCTTCCGATAAGGCGCATGTATCGCCACACCTAGGCGATTGAAGACGGAGCTGAGCCACTCTGGGCCCCTTTATTTCCTTTTATTCTATGTCCATCTCATTAGGGTCTTTTCGGCTGATTCTTGGATCAAAGGGGATCATGAAAAGACGCCAGAGGAGCGATTTGAATCGCCTGCGTCTCGCTCGGCTGTCTCGATTAGGTCTCGAAGCTTCGCGCACACTTGCTTTCTAAAAGGGTTGGCTTGTGCAGGATATCGACTGGCTAACAAAGTTTCGTTTGTTTATTATTATTATTATTATTATTATTATTATTATTATTATTCAGCACATGAAACCTATTCACGGGAAATTATTATATTCACACTACAGTATTCGCTTATGTCGAAAAACATGTCTATTTTAACTCTCTTTATAGATAAAGAAGAAAATGGGACACATTAATGTTTCACAGCATTTGTGAATGGCCAATAATTTAAAGATATTTGATTTGCCATTCATATATGCACAGAATCTGAATTTCTGACTTTTATGTTATTAGAAAAATACTTGGTATACCTGTAGCTGTTAAGGGTTTTTTCTTTTGCTTAGAAATCGCGTGAAAGAAAGTTCGATTCTGATTCGGTACACTTCAAAGCGTCTGAACAAAGGGGGTACGTGTTGACCATACCAGTGAGAGACTTATTGTTTGCTCAAGTCTAACGTTCTGGATCATTGGATGATACTTATGTATGAGTGCATATACACGCATGTTCACACACACACATATACATATATATATATATATATTATATATATATATATATATATATATATATATAATACTAATACATAACTATCATTGGACGATACTTATGAATTAGCGTATGTATATATATATATATATATATATATATATATATATATTATATATATACATATACATACACACGCTATTTCATAAAATATCGTCCAATGATAGTTATGATTAGTATTATAATATATATATATATATAATATATTATATATAATACTATTATATATAATATAAATATATATATTGTCAATATTGAGTTGTTCATTAAACATTCGTGTTTGTATAATCAAGAATTTTCTCTCTTCTTTTCTGTCACAAGCAGTATATGAATGTGTTTTCACCATAGGCATATATACCCTTTGAAGATGTGACGCCAAAACAGCGTTACCTCCTGATTCTCAGCGAGGTATTCATTGGGATGAGGTTGCTAGACCCGTGCCATATTCAATCTTGGTTGCGACTATCACAGTCAAACCTCCACCATATACACAATTCACTGCGTAGGTTAAAAGTCAAAATTGTAACGAAACCTTCCTTGCCTCCTTCCCTCGTTCTTGCCTATGCGTTTGTGTGAGTGTGTCCGTATCCAAATCGATAAATCATTTTAATCGTGGGAAATAATCGTGTTTTGGGGGCATTTATCTAGGTACTTTCTTTTGTTGTTTCGGAGACTAGTCAAGTACAAACTGGGTACTCATACTCAAAAATGCAAATAGAAATTTCGGACCTCATGACCGGGTACGAAAGCTCTCACTCCTCTTTGCTCATCAAGATTGCAATTTGTATTCTGTACCGGATTCTACCTCATCTGGGCTGACGTGTCATAGTCAGCGCGGCAAATTGGGAACTCTCGAGTTGAAACTGTTGGAAGGATTCTCCAAACACGGCTTTGATGGGATACGGTTCGGATCACACGGTCATCAGTGAGGGGCTAGCTAAAAAGAATTATTCTTGTTGATAAAAAAACAGAGTTGCGTATGAAACTTTTTTTTATTTTATTTACGCAAAAATCGTTGTGATGTCATGTCAATAAAATGCCGTATATCCTGGTCAATAAGATGACCTGTGGAAAATGATCAAAAGTGTCTTTTTTTTTATTTTTTTTAATGACTCAGTGCCAAAATGATCATCGACCACACCAGTTGCATAATCGAGCAATCGACAAACTGTTGCTAATCCGGCCCTACGGCCATTAGCGCAAAATTCGAGAAATCGGGGAAAGATCGTCTCTCATCTGCGGAAGGATATTCGGTGTAGATTTTGATTGTAGCTACGTGTATTCAGTTAATGGAATCATTATGCTCTGACATGATTATCGTGCCGTCCTTAATTGCGTCTATTGCAGATCCCCGCCAGTGTCCGGTTTCGCTCATTATAACTTCTACCGTTCTGGGGATTATGTTTAATACCGGTTTCAGGTCGACGCGGAGATTCAAATCGGAGAGAGAGAGAGAGAGAGAGAGAGAGAGAGAGAGAGAGAGAGAGAGAGAGAAAACGAGCGAACTAGAATATCGAAGCATCATTTATTTACCACCGGGATTTGAGAGAGATAAATAAAGATAGATACGAAACAGATGAGGGTCAGGAGATGGATTGGGTACTATATGACCCAGCATATTTTGTTCAGTACATCTACTATTGAATGCCTGTGTTATTTTTTGCGGGAGGTGTGAGAGAGGGGGGAGGAGGAGGGAAGGGGGGGAGGCGAGGGTTAATGTAAAACAGGCTGGCACGTGAGGAGAAATGTTCCGTTTGTCTTTCAAATAGATACAGAGAATATTTCTTTGATTCCTATTAGTTTTCTGAAAAGAAAACTTATTGTGTCGGCTTTGTCTGTCCGTCTACACCTTTTTCCGTCCGCACTTTTTCCTGTACACCCTCAGAGCTTAAAAATTATTGAGGCTAGACGGCTCCAAACTCGTGTATTTATCATTCACCCTCCAATCGTCAAACATATCAAATTGTAGCCCCCTAGCCTCAATAGATTTTTTTAAAATTTTATCTAAGGTTAAATTTAGCCATAATCGTGCTTCTAGCAACGATTCAGACAAGGCCACCACCGGACCTTGGTTAAAGTTCCATGGGCCTCGACTCATACAGCATTATATCTATTTTCGGTGGCTTTGATTATACGCTGTAGCGGCTGTAGAGAAACTCGCATTTTTTACTCGTTTTTGATAATCATGGCACTCCTTATGATAATGCTGAATAGTAATGTTAAGGCAAATTATAATAGCTACTAGTGCTACTAATAATAGTTATGACTACGATAATAATTATAGC
Organism: Macrobrachium nipponense; assembly: GCF_015104395.2. Lineage (NCBI taxonomy): Eukaryota > Metazoa > Arthropoda > Malacostraca > Decapoda > Palaemonidae > Macrobrachium > Macrobrachium nipponense. The sequence goes on along the minus strand of NC_087217.1, from coordinate 65,860,931 downwards.
AATAACTGCCTCTACTACCGCCACCCTACTATTAAGGGTACGTAGTATTTAAGGAATGAAGATGACTACTGTAGAAAATCGGAAATTGCCACGACTTCAAAGGGAAGTGAGTCGGAAGGTTGCACACAATGGGCGCGTGACTGTGTGTGACAGACAGACAGACAGACGAATTCTTTCTTAACAGCCAACGTATTCAGGTCCTATAGTGGGGAAGTGCTCAAAGAAATTAGTGGAGGGGGAAAAGTAATTTGTTACGATCAATGTCTTTTGTAGATAATTTACAGTACTCATTACTGAGTCTGGAGTGGTCATTGAGATTTGTAGGGGGGAAAGATGATGTATTGTGATATTAGCCATTTGGGATGAAGTGGGCTCTTAGTAGTCATTGAAGTCGACATAATAATTTATTATGAAAGTTGTCATTTTGGAACAACTGGAATCTGAAATCTACATGAAGTACTCAAAGAAACTGCTCTAATAAAAAGACGCTTTGTTATATTATAAATAAAATTGTGTTAAATTGTCTGGATCCTAAACTGTACCCAGGTAATCTTTTAAATTCTTGGAAGGAAAAGAAATTAGTTTTGAAAATACAGAATTTTACGAAAGGAAAATTCACAGAAGTTTATAGATATGTAAATTACAGAATTTTGCAAAAAAATAAATGACAGAATTTTACAAAAAAGAAAATTACAAAATTTTACAGAAAAAAAGAGAATTTCACAAAAAGAAAATGACACAAACGATAAGGTTCCATCCTGAACGATGATGACTCCGCACCAGAGCTCACACCCTGACGATTAAAGGCTGTAATTTATTGCAAAGACCGATGTGATAATTAACGGAATCCATGCCCATATCGCACATAGGACCTTATCTTGATTAAGATCAGGCCGCCATGACTGGCTAAGGTTTTAGCCACCGGGATTAGAAGACTCATCTTCGTCGGTCCGAAAAGGACTGGCTGGGTGATCGAGCGATCTCGATTGGTGGACGGGATCATTAGAAATTTTTTTCTATTATTGTTATTATTCCTTTTTATCTCCTTAAGTGGTTTGATTGATTTTTAATTTTTGCTTATTTTCCTGTTTCTTTTATCCTTTATATTATGGCTCGGTCCTTTTCCGTACTTTTTGACAGTAGTAATATCTGAAGTACACGCACACATATTTATATACATACATACATGCATGTATTCTTTTATTATATATATATATATATATATATATATATATATATATATACATATGTGTATGTGTATGTGTTTAGGTTAGGTTAAATAAAAACTAAGACACAAAGAGGATCACGAGCTTGCGTGTGAACGTATGTGTGTTGGGGTTTGGGGTTCGGGTGCCGGGTGCGTTAGAGAAAGGAGGACATCGGTAGATCTATATAGGCCTAGGCAACAACAGTCCTCGTTATAGGACGAGGTATCAGACTACTAATTAAGAACATGGATGGAGGCGATCCGATGACCCCTGCTGGGCAAGACTTCACAGCCGGTTTTATAAGGAAGAAGAATTGGGCTTCATTTCCGTATTGTCTTTTTTTGGTTGATAGATTTTTAGATTGTTTTTGATCGTCATTTTTTCTTTTTATATATTTCATGACACATCCTATATGATTTCTTTGTCAGTCTCTTTGTAAGATCTAGGGCCCCCCCTTTTTTTCAAATTATTTAGCCGGTTCAATAGGCCTTCTCACGTGCTACACAAATAAATCTTTGACCTCATAATTACTATAGTCATTGTACGCGGGACAAGGAGCTTGAACTGAATAACGAAAAGATATTAAGTTCAGTTTGAGGAGAGAACGGATTGAGGACATTTGTAGAGAGTAGGAGGGGGGTAGAATAGTGTTCGTTCGTATGTGCCTATGTCTGTGTTTATGACGAACAAAATGATGATTTAGTAAGGTTTTATGTTGCTGGTACGGCAACATAAATATTTTGAATTTCTTATTTATGGCATGTAACATTAGTGCTATGGGGACTGATCTCTCTCTCTCTCTCTCTCTCTCTCTCTCTCTCAAAACTGAATTTGCAAGTGAATGGTATCCAGCACCCATATATTCTGATTAGATATTTTTATTGCCGAAACTTTGTTCGTTTTTCTTTGGTATTTCTGGTCTGACTCTGATTGACCGTAAGTGTATTTTAATGCCTAATAAAATTCAGACGGTTTATAGGAATGGAATTCCGCCTTTACACTGTAGCTGGTGGTCTGCTAGATGAACCGCATTAAAAGGGCTTCATTGTTATCCGAGGTTCTAATTGAATGCATCATTATTGAAAATCTTGAAAGCTGGGTGTCAATCAATTTAGATTTGTGGGCGATGAAACACAAGTGTTATTATGTTGTACGAGTTTTCTTGCTCTTACTTAGTGCAGATACCTTTGACAATTTGCAAGAAGATGAAGAAGACGATAAACTTATCAATTCTCTTTTTAGAGGTAAACTTTGTTGAGGTGATTCTTTAAAAAGTGATTGAGATATCATTAGTGAAATGCTCTCTCTCTCTCTCTCTCTCTCTCTCTCTCTCTCTCTCTCTCTCTCTCTCTCTCTCTCTCTCTCTCTCTCTCCGTTTTTTCATGCGTTGGGTTGTGCACTATTCCCACGATCAATCTACAGAGACGATTAAAAAGTTTTATAGGGCTGAGGTGTTCATGGGGCCATTTCAATTAGCCTTCTCTGATGGTCGCTCTCTCTCTCTCTCTCTCTCTCTCTCTCTCTCTCTCTCTCTCTCTCTCGAGAGAGAGAGAGAGAGAGAGAGAGAGAGAGAGAGAGAGAGAGAGCTGCGTGGCTGCTCTGATGGTTTCTGTAATCAACCTTTAGATGCTAAGGAAACGATTTAATTATCTCAGAGAGAGAGAGAGAGTGAGTTTGTGTACCAAGGGAGTAAATTCTAAAACTACTCTCTTATTTACTTTCGAACGGACTCCTCTGATAAAGAGTTCTCTCTTATATTTATGCTTTATTTTCATCCTCTCTTTCTTCTGGTACCCACCACAGTACTACACAACCCCCCACCCCACCCCCTCAGCGCCCCCGTCCTCCTGCGTACAACTGGCAATAAACCTCAATCCTTGCAAAGGACTCTAGAAAAAGTCCTAAACCGGATCTCAATGTGGCGCATCCTATTTCTTATTAACTCATGAGGCAAGTTATGTTTTGGGTTTGTTCATTTGCCTGTTTGTTAACAGACTTCATCGAAAAACTGCAGCGTTCGGGGAGTGAAGAACTGTCCCGCCTTGGCGGGTATTTGTGGTCTTCGAACGCCCATGCTAGTTTCCGCTTCATCGTTTAGGCCAACCTAATGAAAAAGCTTGTCAGGTAATTGATATTAGTAACTGCCCGTAAACAGTTGTAACTACTGTTTAGTATGTATATTACTTGCTTAAAGTCTCTCTCTCTCTCTCTCTCTCTCTCTCTCTCTCTCTCTCTCTCTCTTCCTAGTAACATCATACAAACTTTCTCATCTAACAATTCATCCTCTACCACCGTCTATAAGCTAAGCTAATTGTCCAATATACCTTTGTTGGATATTCTACGGCTAATCATCGATAATGACCCTGATTACATGCAATAAACCTCCTTCTAAAAAAAGCGGGGTGGGCGGTAGCTGGTTTGAAAAGATGAATGTCGATCGCCATAGAATCGATTTTTTTCGTTGAGTCATGAACGGTCTCTGACGGTCGACGGCGCCAGTGACCGCGGTGGTTGGGAAGCCATATGACTGTCAATCAGTCAATCAGTTGTAGTCGCTGTCTTTTATGGAAATAAATGAGTGTTCGCTGAGTCCTTTGAAAATAATAATAATAATAATAATAATAATAATAATAATAATAATAATAGTAATAATCTATAGTAAAAAAAATCCGAGTGGATCTTTCTTGTTCGTCCGCCACGCGTGAGGGTATTGTAGGTAGGGGATCGGGAAGGTAGGGGAGACATGTCACATCCACCCTCTTTCTGCAAACCTGTTTGTCCGAGGGACTCGGAAGGGTAGGGGAGACAAGACGGCAACGCCGGGTTCCAGCACAGTGTAGCGCGCCATCAAGCTCATAGTAGTAATGATGATAATAATACTAATATAATAATAATGATGATAATAATACTAATATAATAATAATGATGATAATTATAGACGTTTTCATGGAAGTGACGTGTCTGCAGAAGCAATGACTTGAAATTCAGGCTTCCAGAGGTTATGGGGTTCATTTCATCGAAATTACAGAAGAGAATAATCAGCAATAATAAGCAAGAGAATGATCCTGGTAGGAGCCCTTAAACTTGAGTGTGGTGGATTTTTTCAGCCTATCCCGTAAGGATACTAAAGGTCTCTCTGCATCGTCCCTTGCAAGACCTAAAGGTTTTATTCTTGTTCTTAGGGCTCAGCTGCTTTGCTTTCAGTCTTTTACTTTCCATTCGTTCTCTTCTGTCTCTTGGTATCTAGCTGTCCAACTTCTTTAGCCATCCCTTCTTTAAATTTTCATATAAGAACAAATCCTTCGAGCGTACTCGCTTCATTTTGTGGTGTTAGTAAAGTGGATTGTGATGTCCCGACTCCCGAGGGGTAAACGTCATGTTTTTAGTGGACAGCGGATATGGCAAGAGAACTCCGCACCGGCGTTTTCTTATTTAATTTTTTGTTTTACTTTAGTATTCCCAAGTACTCTCATCATGCAGTTTTCATCGCTCATTCTCGGATAATTGTTAGTTTTCATAAGGAATGACTTTCAGTAGTTTGCTTTACTATCGAGCAGTAGTGGGTAAATCATTCCTTCTATGTCTTTATTGCTGTTAAGACAATTTCCCGATGAAGTTCTGCTCTTCAGAGTAGGTTAAGGCTCAAGGCTTGTGCCTCCCACAAGAGGAGCTAGGCTTACAGTACCCGTTCGAGAGCTGTCATTAGCTTTGCCAAGGTTGTAATTGCTGTTGTTTATTTGTGAGGAGAAACGGCGTCGTCTTCCTGCCTATGGATAAATGACTCGGTGGCTGAAGAGAAGATGAAACCCTTCGGATTAAAAGTCGTGCTTGTCTCGGCTATGTATAAACCACCTGGGCTATTAATCGAGTTGCCATATAAGCTGACGCTAAGCGTTTTCTACTTGTCATTTGATTGTGCCTCGGGCTCTGGATTTTTAATCAGGGAAAGTTTTTTTTAGTGAATTTTGCTCTCCGGAAGAGGTCCAACAGGATGCAAGAGGATACGTTAAGATGATTATAATTGGAACGGTATTATACGATAGTAGTTTAGTATAAGTTATAGAGTCGTAGTAGTTGTACGTTTAATAGTATATACATACACAGTAGCAATTACTGTTCAAAAGACTGCCAAAGATGTTGCTAAAGAAATGGAGGTATTTCCTGTTTAATAGCTCTCTAAAAGGAAAGTGAAGTTCGATGTCTTGGGTACGGGACCATAATCATAAAAGACTTTATTGGTGAACACAGCTGTTGTTGGAATGTTGAATGATAAACATTTTCGTAGCAAAAGTCCTGCTGTGCGAGATAGCCCTAACGAAAGCCAGTGATAATTGCGACAGAAAAGGTAGTGATGTGGGTGCTCTCTATCTGTCTAAAACACACACGCACACACACACACACACACACACACATATATATATATATATATATATATATATATATATATATATATATATATATATATATATATTGTGGTTGTGTGTGTAAGATCCTAACATGAAAATAGAAATGAGGTACCAATTTTTTTCTGCTTTCATTCAAAAGTCCTCTTTATGGTATTAAACACTTATAAGAAGACATCTTACAAAAGAGAGCAATATATAATACAACACACACACACACACACACACACACACACACACACACACACACACATATATATATATATATATATATATATATATATATATATATATATATATATATATATATATCCACCATAATCGTTTTCTGTCTTTTAGAGAGGTTGACGCCAGGAGTATTAAAACCTTTCGGTTTTATCCAAGTTTTTAGAGATGAGCTTGCGAGCCCCATGACCTTTTCTGGATCACAGCTGACGTTGATACTCATTCATAGCCGGTTCGATTAATGTGGAGCAAGGAGCTACGCTGACCTTGCAAAACTGAACTACGAAACCAGCCAACACTTACATTTTGGAGGTTTTGGTACAACTTTATTATCATTATTCGTGGGCCCAGTGATCTAATTGAATATTTTCTATGAATTTCTGGAGTTGGTTGGCATCAGGACTCTCTCTCTCTCTCTCTCTCTCTCTCTCTCTCTCTCTCTCTCTCTCTCTCTCTCTCTCATACATTTCATTGCACGAGAAAAAAAAAAGATGTTTATCCAAGGCCTTATATGTATAAGGTGTTGCCGAGCAGAAGATGGGGCGCTACCATGCATACAAATGTTTGTGGCAGAATGGAGGGTCAGAGGTCAAATGAGCACTCCTCCTCTCCCCCTCCCCTGTCTTTAATTTCTCTTTTCTATTATTTTCCTCTCCTTGGCGTCTCTTTTCCGCGAAGTCTTCCCCACTAATAAGACTTACCTCCTCAACATAGCCCCTTCACCTTCCCCCCCCCTCCCCCACACCGTCAAATTCACTTGCCTTGCATCCTGCTTGATGCTTCTAGTGTTGCTTTTATTCTTTCATTCAATTTGCATTTTCTCCTTCGGTGACCTTTTTATATGTATTATTCATGAGGTTGGGGGAGAGATTGTTGCTATTATCATTCCTGATGTTGTTGTTAGTTCAGATAGAATTATTATATTTCATTCTTTAAAGGGATTTTATCTTCACGTCGAGCATTAACTTTGTGGTACAGTAGCGTTCCAGTCGAACTGATGCTTATAAAGCTAGTTTCGATTTTATCTGCTAATTATTCTGTAATAAATCGACTCCCAAGTTAATTACCTCAAGAGCAGGACTATTAGTCCATTAACCAGTAAGTGAGAGTAATTGGGCTGTTGAATTTACGTTTTAACTACCTACTAGGGATGCCAGATCCCTAATTAACCAGGGCCATTGGCGGAGACACCAAGTGATGAAAGTTATTTACATGTTTTCAAGAAGCTGTGGGTCCTTGTCCAGTTAAAGTAACAACTTCATAGAAATAAGAGATACTGCGCGACATAATCCCTTTCAGTAGGACAGTAATCCCCTGCATTACGTGTAATTTAAGCCTCTTGTTGCAGGCACTGACGCGTGCGAAGGAAAATTAAGAAAATTGTAAATTTTGGAAAACCTGGTACCCTATCCATTTTCTAATTTTGCGTACACCTTTACGCACACTGACGAGGACTACTTCATGCAAATGCCAGCATCTTACGGATGTTAATTGTTTTTTAAACCAAAAACGCTATCCATTCGGCGCCTCGTAATAAATCTCAGTTTTATACCGTGCGTTTCGTATTTGGAGTCGGTAGCTTACGTCTTAACATTCTGATTGTAGCTCCTTTAGTATTCATAGTCTTTTTAGCAGCAGGTGTCTTCAATAGCTCATTCGCAGCAAAGGTCAGGTGTAAAACAGTGTCTGGGATCTGCAGCATTCGTTTCGCGTATTTAGTTTTCAAGTTCAAGTTTATTTGGACATTTTAAAGTGACGCTACTTATCTCACATACTGATTTAGAAAATAACATTTTAACTCTGAAAGGCCACGGTCTTAAGTTACGAGGCACTGACTGAAGGGTTTGCAAAACGGGTTTCGGGCCTCATTTTTTTTTTTTTTTTTTCATCGTTGGCCATTGATCTTCAGTAACTGACGTGTAAGGCTGATCATTGTAATAAACTCATCAATGGCTTCACGGGGAACTTTCTATTCATCTATACCTTTTTTCACATATTCAAGTCTTGCTTCCTGCTATTTTATTATTATTTTTTTGCTAATAACTTTTTTTGTGTAAGTTTAGATCTTTACAGGCAATTAATAGATGTATTTTTTCCCGGAAGTGGTAATTTGATACGCTAAGTGGCATCCAATTGTCTTTAATGGCAGATCAAAATTCCTCTTTTATTATTATTATTATTATTATTATTATTATTATTATTATTATTATTATTATTAGTTGTTGTTGTTGTTGTTGTTGTTGTTGTTGTTGTTGTTGTTGTTGTTGTTGTTGTTGTCGTTGTTGTTTTTGTTGTTGTTGTTGTTGTGATAAGAATAAAGAACAGAGCTTTGAAGTAGTCAAAATATAACTTTTTTTTTTTTTAGTTTTTAAATACAATAATTCTCTCCGAACTCCATCGCGTCACTCACGCGTTTTTGGCAAATTTTATTCTCTTAATAATATTTAATGTTGGTTCCTCCATGAAAACTAAGGAGTCATTAAGAGATGATTAACCTCAAGATGAAGGGGGATTGGTAGAAGAGCGGAGGCTATTTCTCCTAAATTTTGGGGTTGGTCAGGAAAGTCTTGATTTATGAGGTTGGGAACCCCATTACGTGAACAGGTTTTTATAAACCCCAAGTTTGGTTTCTCGTCTCTCTGTCTCCTACGCATTTCTTTTATAGTTTTTCATCTTTTATGTCGGCTTTCTTATTTTGCCTGACATGTTTAAAGTAGTAAGTATATATGTTTAGTTGTGGTTATATGGGGCAAGTAATATTTGTAATTTTCCAAATTAATTGTTTTTCAGTGTACGTAGTTTGTTTAAACTCCTAGTGTATACTTTTTCACTGAGGTGAATTAAATTGAACTGCTGAGGACTTGAAACCATACCAGGTATCATATATGGTTGAAAAAAGAAGAAGTGTTTTTGTATTTGTTGATATCGGAATCGTACATTAGTTGAATTTGTGTGGATAGTTGCAAATAAAATATTTACCTTTTAATTTTTAGCTAGTGCTTATATTCCTGTACGCTAATGATATCCATCGTAAGGGAGAAAAGTAAACTGATGATAATAATGATGAACTAATTACAGAACTGATGTTAAGATTTGCATTTGAATTCCTACACAAATGCACGCATCTCACAAATGGAAAACGCTCCAGTATATCTAAGCGATAAAGTAACGACAACAAGATATTCACGTTTATTGTCGACCCGAAGAAGTGTCTTAATTAAAGAGTAAATCTAATGTGCGGCTAAGAGGAGCAAATGAATACCAGCGTGATTACACCCCGCCACGATAGTAAGAATACCTGTACCCCAAAAGGGAGAAGTTAATGGTCCATTTACTTTTACGTCTGACGCTGACCTATGTACACAAGTAATTCCTTCCGACGTTTTACAAGGCGATACGATCTCTTGATGGCTACCAGGAAACGTGCGGACATAGATACCAGAATGTTTAGAAACCGATCGAGAAGGGATGACAAGCGGTCAGTTCAGAGTGATTTTGAGCATAGATATAAGAAATATTTGAAGGGGTTTGGAAATGGATATCAAGTTGATCTCTTTTGACGGTCGATTCACTCAGGATATGAAGTCCTGTTTTACTGAAGAAGATACCTTTGTAGGTTATTCGTCGGGAAGACGTCTTATCGAGCTACTGACTATTTTGTGTAATCAGGACTTCAAAGGGTGGATGCCTCCTTCGTTTGGGGAGGTACCTTTGAGTACCGACCTCTCCAAGGTGGTTGGGTGGGTCCCGGGATACTTTAGGGGCGTTTATCCGTTGCCGTAGACTTTAAAACGTTGCTAAGAACTTAAGGCGTAAAACAGTCCAAATTCTGGAAATCTACCTTCTTTTGTTTTGCCGATTATCTGTGAACAAAGAGCACAGAGTTTACGTATTTGTTTTCTTTTTAGCTCCTTTTCAGTTTCTTTTCGGTAAATGACAAAAGAGAAATTAACAGATACATAATTAACAGACCCGTAGAATTTATGAGGCAATATCATATTTGTGGTCTGTGACGTCATGTTCTTGTTCTTGTTCTTTTCGTCCATTCTCGATTCCCGTTCTTGCAGTACCCGAAGATCAGAAATTCAGGTAACAAATATGCGAAATCTATGTAAGAGTCGAATTCGTGTTAAATGCAATTTACAATCTCATGCAGTAAATAAATTCATTCTAATGAATCATGAATTTACTGATGAAAAATAGTTCAAGACTAAATCTTAAGCAGTGGTGCACCGTAAGCATACCGTTACATTAAAATGGCGAATATCCTAGGAAGGCTAACGGGATTACCAATGATTTATTGATTGATTAAACTAGCGTATTTGCACTTTTGGCCCCGGAAGTAGGTTAGTACTTCGCTGCCTTTGCCTTTATAAACACGATTTGTTTATCAGATCAAAGTCAACAAGAAAATCGTAGAATCTTTCTGGTTACCTGTGAGTATGACTCATCGAGAGAGAGAGAGAAGAGAGAGAGAGAGAGAGAGAGAGAGAGAGAGAGAGAGTATTGCCAATGATTGATGCAACCACTGACAGTTTGCATCAGAAGAAAGAGAAAGTTGAACGTGAGCCAATCAGACTGAAAAAGGGCACGAGAAATAGAAAGGAAGAAGGAAAGAAAGTAAGAAAGAAAAACTTGTGTAACTGATAACTGACTCAGCCCTCCAAACCTTTTCTGGATCTTTCTTTGACCACAAATGCAGGTTTAGAGTCACCTCCTCCCCTCCACCTGATGGATCCTCTTGCAAAGTAACGGTGGATGGATTGATGTGTTTTTTCATTGTTTCATTGAATATTTTTTTTATTTTGCTTGCTTTTGCGATGATGCTTTGAAAGACTCTGAATTCTTCTGAAAAAATCATGAATATTGTATTCTCGATACAGTGCTTATTATTTTGATATTATCGGATATCTCTCAGTCATCCTGTGTCTGAGCTTTCGTGTCCCAATTTTAAGCGCAAGAGTTGTGGGTTGCAAAATATTCGAGTAAAATATATTCCGGGGACAATGGTTTCTACTCATGGACGCATGCGCTTCGGAAATTACCAATAGGTACTCCCTCCACCAGTTGCAAAAATGACAAAATAAACAAATGAACAGATGAAAGCAAAGCACTCGGAGTCAGTTACGGGGTATTTCAAGAAACCAGTAAAACCAGAAAAGACCTACGTCATCATCATCATCATCATCATCATAGGCATTATTGTCATCATTATCATCGTCATCGTCAAATACTTTTCCAGATTCTAGTGGGCGACGATGTTGTTGGGCAATTGTCCAAGTATTGACGAAAGTTGTGACCTGAAGTGTGTTACATGCTAGGTAGGTTAAATGATGAGTTCATGGCTCATGTAGTGGCCCTCATACTAAGGAGATTATGTAGGACGCGTGCTCTCCTCTCTCTCTCTCTCTCTCTCTCTCTCTCTCTCTCTCTCTCTCTCTCTGATCAGGGTGATATTTTCAATTGGCTTGAAGCCGCTGATAAAGGTTTATGATATATGTTGGTATTATTGACTGATATATTCCAATGTAAAGTCTTTTGACAAAGAGATAAATCTCTCTCTCTCTCTTTCTCTTTCTGTTGGCCAGTCTATTATACATCCCGGATGCACAATAGGAAAAAGGGAGTTCCTTTGAAAGTATTGAAAGCACTTGGACCTTGGCGGAAAAGGATTTTTTTTTTTTTTTTTTTTTTTTTTTTTTTAGGAGGTTTTAATGAGACCAGCGAAAGGGTGGAAGGCGGTGAGAAATGTCGTGGTGAAGGACGTGTCTGGAATGATAAGACATTCCTATTGGTCTGCTCATGTAAAAATGTACGGTGAAAAACTAAGTTCATTATTTGCCATTATCACGCACATCACACGCGCAAACACACACACATACACACACACATATATATATGTATATATATGCGTGTGTGAGCGCGTTTGTGTACAAAAGATATCATTCCTTTTCTGTGGGTAATTACGTATATTTTTTTTTTTCATTTCCCCCACATTAAATAACATTGTCTCAGGTGATTCAGGGAGGTTATTAGCTATCATTCCAAACTGGTGGCAAGAGTCAGGTAAGTAGGGGAATGCGATCCACCTGCAGGTAAATAATAGCTAGTTGCATATCCCATTGGGCAGGTGAGATTACTGAACCGGCGAAAGAGTGCGCGCGCGTGCACACACACACACACACACACACACACGTACGCACGCACACCAAGGTCCCAGTGAAAGTTTATACTTGGTGCAAAGAGAAAATGAGATACAGAAGCACAATGTCCTGCAATATTGATGAGTGAAAGACTCTCTCTCTCTCTCTCTCTCTCTCTCTCTCTCTCTCTCTCTCTCTCTCTCTCTCTCAATTCGTTTTGCAACAGGCAAGGTTATTGCGTGGCGGCGCTGATATATTGACAAATAAGTACCAGTTCCTTTTATTATGTGTTATATTAAGTTATGTATATGTATATATACATTATGTATATATATAATATATATATATATATATATATATATGTGTGTGTATATTTAAACATATAAGTCTATATTGATAAATATCATATACCTATATATATATTATATATATATTATACATATATATATATATATTTATATATATATATATATAGAGAGGAGAGAGAAGAGAGAAGAGAGAGAGAGAGCGAGAGCGAGAGAGAGAAGAAGAGAGGAGAGAGAGAGAGAGATCTTGCAATACCCCCACATGAAGGGAATTTTATATTCATTTTCCAGAGATGTTTACATAACAGACAGGATGTAAAAG
>NC_087217.1:65838325-65840825 GCF_015104395.2 Macrobrachium nipponense | reverse complement strand
ATATATATATATATATATATATATATATATATAAGTCATATCACTTTCCGTGATTCATATTATCGAGAAAAAATTCCCCCCTTCGGTTAAGCATATATAAAATATATTAATTCCGAGGTAGAGCGAATTAGATATAAAGGACATTGTAGCTCGATATATATATATATATTATATATATATATATTATATATATATATATATCTATATATATATATATATAGATACACACTTTTCCCTCTCGCTTTTATTATTTATTGTGGGAAAACGCGTCTCGTTCACCCTGCTTTTTGACGAAGAGACTTGATGATGAATAAGTTAAATGTGGGAACGAGACAAATGTATGTATATATATAAATCCGTAATGGTTTTAGCTAGATTTTTGTATTCGAGTAACAATTTTAGGAATTCAGCTTTCTCGAACGTCGATCAAGTAGTCATGAGTAATGAAAGCTATGCAGCGGCACACCTCTCTTCTCTCTATTATGACGACGGTTATATTTAGAGGGAAGGGTCTTTTGCTAAAATTAAGTCAGACGGTGGTTTGAATAATTGCCACCCGTCCGTCTGACTGTCATATGTGGGGGAAGAGTCAGGCTGCGGTTTTCTGCTGGGAGTAGGTTGTGGTTGAACGCGGCAAATGTGTGTCTGGACCTCTGTAAGTCGATTGTTGATTTTGGGCCATTATGAAGAAGAAGGTTCGCTGTCTGTTTGACTGTTTATTGTTTTTTTAGTATATATATCTAAGAGATCTTTTGTTTTCTTTGTTGCATTTTCGGATTTTAAGGAAAGCAAGTGCTTCATCCTGAGTGGAAATTTTTTTGTTTTTTCAAATAAAAACTTTATTTTCAAAAGCCTACTTAAATATGTTCTAAAATGGGATAGGAACAGTGCAAAGCTTCCTTTGTTCATCTCCCTTTCTCTCATTTATCCTGTTACAAACGACAGTCCTATTTCCTAAGGGCTGAATCGATGACAAAATTTCACAATCTGATTGTTTATAGTTAGGCTATATAGCCCATTTTATTCTAATTCTATTTTGACTCTGGATTGAGTATTTGATTAAAATCTTGGACTGAATTAAAGTGATTCCATCAATGACGTCAGCTAAATTTTGAAAATGTCAGTAGTATATGTGATGTTTATTCAATTTTGAACTGCCTAATGAAAATTATGAAAATTTACCATATTTATGAAGACATGAAAATTATCCACCATCCTTATACCACTTGTTAATTAATTTTTGCATTTGTAAAACATAGTCACTTTGAACAATCTCAAATGCCGTTTGTCTGTTATTTTCTTATGTATTTGTTTTTGTAAAAATTTAAGGACGTAATTGAAGCAAAATCAAGGAGCGTTTTGCGAAGAATTTAATAGCCGATCTAGAAAAAGCAAACCACCAAATAATTGCACTCAACGATCTCAGTCTTCAAAGGCAAAAGCATCCTTCATCCCCTCCCCCCAACCCCATCCACAAGCAAGGAGGATATCCCCCCCCCCATACCTTTCCCCCGGTCAACATCCTGACGTTCTTATATGGAAGTGACCGTAAATAGAGACCAATTGCCGGAGAGAGAGAGAGAGAGAAAGTTGTCTTTAAAAATGGAAGGCGGAGAACTGATTCATTCTGCCATGATGACTTTAATTGTGAAAGTCTTCCGTTTTATCTGGACTTTTGGCAACAGGATGTGCGGCGATATATATTATATATATAGATATATATATATATATATATCTATATACTATATATATATATATATATATATATTATATATATATATATATATATATATGTCGCTTGCATATTTGTACTTAGCTTATGATTATAATCTTGTGTGTCATAGCTACGGTATTAAAAGAAAACAGAGCTTCCTAAATTTTGAAGATAATCCGAAGTTTAAAGTAACGGTAATGGTGATGATGATGATGATGATACCTACCTCCACCGTCATTATTATTAAAGACATGATAATAATGACGGCAAAAATTTCGAAATAAGTCAAACGTTAGGCGGTAGTATCCAATAAGCTATTCGGAGAGAGAGAGAGAGAGAGAGAGAGAGAGAGAGAGAGAGAGAGAGAGAGAGAGAGAGACACCTCATCTCATCCATCATCATTTGCAGCAAAAGTTCTACACGTAAATGCAACATTTTTCTTTTCTGTTTCCTGAAATCTGAGCGCCTTCGCATAAACCTGAACACGAAATGACTCACGACAAATGCAAATGGCTTCCTTCCAAATTCGCTACGACTGTCTGCCAGTTCAAATGGATTTCGCTTTGGTTGTATTCTGGCTTACAGGCGCCTCAGTCGCTTGCAACTCACGTACGTCCGGATTTCATCTACGAGAGGAGGCGCTCACATACACAGGAAGCGTGCTTGCGTAAGGCGAAAGCTCCAAGTACTAGTTTTCTTGGCCATTAAGGCAAGTCGCTCGCCAGATTCTTTCTTTTTTCTTATTTTTTTAACAGCGGTAGAAACCTACTTTCGCTGATATGGTTT
>NC_087217.1:65805825-65833325 GCF_015104395.2 Macrobrachium nipponense | reverse complement strand
TTTTGGAATATATGTTTTATAAAAAGAGTAGAATTGCGTGTATGAAACGAAATAAGGATTTGTAAGTTCTTTAGAGAGTTTTGAGGAAGAAACAATGAGGCTCTTTAGATGTAATGGTTAACTTACATGGAAGGAAACGTTAAAAACCCACGAAAACAGGAAAAGCAAACGTCATATGAACACAGAATGCACTAAAGAGGACGGCGAAGAGAGCAAAGGAAAAAACCAGGCTAGGAAGAAGAAGAAGAAAGTATGGCAGGCACCGCAACACCACCGCTGCTGTCTTGGTTAGCATTAGCAGTACCCCTAGGGCGAGACTGCTACCGCCGCCGTTTCAACTTTCACAGAGAGAGAGAGAGAGAGAGAGAGAGAGAGAGAGAGAGAGAGAGAGAGAGAGAGAGTGAAACTGATCTATTTATCGCTGGACTTTCTCGGCGCTACAGGAAGACGATCGGTATATTTCTAGGCTTTCTTCGGCGACTAAACAATCATTTGGTCTTAGTAGCCGGCACAGATGTTCGATTTGTAGTGATGATACTTGGAATATTCGTGTTTACTATTATATGTTTATATATATAATATAAATATATATATATATATATATATATATATATATATATATATATATCATATAGATATATATATATATATATATATATATATATATATATATATAAATACACACACACAGACACACACACACACACACACACACATATATATATATATATATATATATATATATATATACACACATATACATATACACTATATCCAAAGTAGCACGAAGAAACACGTGCTTGAGAATATTAAAAAATCCAAGTAAGCGGTTTTCATTCACCTTCTTACGTGGATTATGTGATATATATACTATATATAAATTCGTATTTACAAAGATCAGTCTTGTAAAAAAGAAAAGCCTGCGTCGTTGTGAAATGGGAAATGTAATACGGATTCGATCTTCATGAGAGAGAAGGAGATAGGATGTTCTAATCGTTACATTCCGTAACAGTCACAGAAAGTAGAGCGAAATAAATATTTTATTCGATTTGATTTGCCAGTCACACGCTTGGTTGGGCTGTGAATCGGTTGCCACTGTAATTTTGATTTTTAACAGTTTCTTTTTCACACACACACTACACACACATATATATATATACACATATATATACATATATATATATATATATATATATATATATATATATATATATATATATATATATATATATATATATATATACTTGAAAGGTGTGGCTCTAGAATTGGAGCTAGTACTTTGGGATGAAGTTGCTTTCCCCATTCCCTGTTGTCCAACTGGTCTGTGTGCTGACGGTGTCTGATATTTCTTGACAGAAGCAATCCATGCTTCACCTTGTTAATTGGATAAACAGCTGCAAAGCAAGTTTATTGGAACGTTAGCAATATAATATATATATATATATATATATAGCCCTATATAGATAGATTATATTTATGTTTTACAGCTATATATTATGTACATAGTATATATATATATTATTATATATATATATATAGATATAGTATATAATATATATAGATATATAATATATAATATATATATCTATATATATATAGGATATATATATATATATATACATCTATATATAATATATATATATATATATATATATATATATATATATATATATATATATATATATGGTATATGACTTATATCTTATATGTAGCTATATGTATAGTGTATATATGTTTGTGCATTCACGCAGAACGATGGAAGGACTTTAACGAAATTAGAGATTTTTTATTTTCTAGAGAGAGAGAGAGAGAGAGAGAGAGAGAGAGAAAGGCGACAAGGATTCCAGTGCACGTACATATTTACCTCCCTCCGTCAAGGAAACGGATAGCTGAGCGTGACTGTTACAATTACCGTGGACTACAAAGTAAACCGAATGCTTCTCCGGGTCACTGGACTGTGGTCACTGGCGAATATTCGACCAGAACAGGATTTCTTGGACCAGTCTTCATCTGACGGCCTGAAGAGTCTTACAAGTTTTTTTTTTATTTCCTAAAAAGATGAACCTGACTGAGATGCGTAGTAATCGTTGCCTTATCATTGTTTTTTTTTTTTTTTTTTTTTTTTTTTTTTTTTTTTTTTTTATTGAGAGTTTTATTTTAAGCACCCTTGGCCCAAAGCTTCTCGAATGAGGCATATTAAAGAACATGTCAAGATATTCGTCTGTTTAGGACTTTTTCGTGATGCTCATTTACGGATCTCGAAAATCTTGAAAGTTCATTTGCCTTCTTCAGAAGTTTGCAGTTTGTTTGTAGTATTGGGAATACTTTTGGAAAGAAACTGCGTGTAAATACTCTGGAAGTCTGGTTTTCTGGAAGTGTTCCATATCCAGATATGCAATTTTTTCTTATTTTCATGATGGTTAATATAGTTAAAATGCACAGTTGCTGACGGGAAAATATTCCTATGATATCGAATTGTAGCGGATTTTCTCGCATGGTAATATATAGGGTGATTTTAATGCACTCTACGTAATGATCTCACTATCTTTCTAAATAATGCGGCTTTACTTAGTTTTCTTGGGGAATCAGTAGAAAAATTATGAAATGTTAAACGGGACTGACACACACACACTGTGATTACTGCATCGAATATTTGTATAGAACAGCAGAAGAAAATAATGAATGAATGAAGTTCGTAAACCTTAACTTTCTCTCCTGGCATTGAACGCATTCTTTCGAAATCACCCTCATTGAAAATCGTCTAATGGCAGCGAATAACAGCTTGTCTGTGATTCATCCTTATGGCTAGATTCGACTGAGTCTCGGGCCATTCATTCACTGCCCCTCGTGCATAAGCGAATCGATCTTACGTCAATATAACGCCACTGGTCGTTGGTTTATTGAGTGTGGCCCTCGGTCAGTAGGGGCTTCCATTACGTGGGTCGTGTTGGAGCCTGGGATCGAACGTGATATGAATGAAGTAGTGACAGAGTTACCAGATGTTGACATTTTTCCAACTCACAAGGGCTCCCTTTTAGTTCTAGTCTCATAATTTCTTCATGTGTTATTATGTTTTCTTAATTTTTTTTCCTTTTCCAGGTACGATTCCTGCTGGCGTGTCTTTACTATAAGGTATAGTGACTTAAGGACATTTTTTCCGTCCTTTCTGTTACATGTGGGAATAATTTCACAATTTACAAAATTCTTTAGATTTTCCAAGAATTAGTTTTTCAAACCGGAAATTTGATATATCCATGCATCTTTGCGCATAGTTCAAGAGTAATGTAATCACATTTAGTAAATTCAACCTAGAGATAATAGATAGTAGTTGTGGAAGCGTAGCGGGCAACTCTTTGAGCGATCTTGATAAATCCAGTACACATACGAACACCAACGATAACCATTACATCCCCTTGTCATGTTGCTGGGTCCTTGTTATCAGGTTACGTCCACATATTCGGGTGGATAATTACGTGTTGGACACACCCAACCCTTGGAAGATATATTTTCAAGTAGGCAGATGTATATGACAACTGACGCTGTAACCGTATGTAAGTTTAGAAAATCCCCCCACCCTCTCTCTCTCTCTCTCTCTCTCTCTCTCTGTCCGTCTTTGCGCGAAGTTCTTGGTTATTAGTGCGAAAGATGTAATCTTCAAACATAAAGGTGAGAAAACACCTCTGCTTCTTAAGACTTAAAATGCATTATTACTGACAGTAACGAGGCACATTTGCTTTCATGGTTAGAGAACTGTTGCAGTCACTTCCCCAATCTGTGTTTGTATGTCTGTGTGCGAATTGTTATGTAATATATAATCTTGATTCATTTCAAAGAGTGGAAAGTCTGACGTTTGGCGATTACATTGAAAAGTGGAACTTTTGACGTCAGGAATTATGCTCGGTTGAGTGTTTCGTCATATTAAAGGTTGGCGAGAGTGAGTTTTTTTTTCATAGATAATTTAGGAAAATTTAGATGATCTGTTTCGCTTTTAACAACTGGGATTTGTCAACAAAGTTGGAAAAGTACATTCGACGTCTATAGAGAAAGTATTCGTTATTACCTGATCAGTCTGGTTAAAGAATAATTATAGTACTAATTTGAGCAATAAGAGTAAAGGATTAATCGATAGTGATATTATTCATAAGTTGTACGAAACTGTCGGTATCTTTCGAAAGACAAGATTAAATTGATAAACTTGACGTTGATGCTTTTCAAACGTTGATTGGCAAACTTTTAAATTACAGGTCAGTCACCATACCAGCGAAGCGAGTGTAGCTCTTACAGTGAAAACCCGATTACAGGAGCAGAAACAAACTTTTGTGTGACAGTGTCACACAATTAGATATAATTGTAGTACTCAATAACTCGACAGTATGATGGAAAACCTGTGTCAAATAGAGCACTAGCCATAAAAACTAAGTTATTATTGTTTAAAAACAATGAAGAAACAAAGCCAAGCTACAACGAGGAAGGATGTTACACTTTCACAGCAAACATTGCACACACAGACTTAACCAAAGTTAAAACTAATCGGACGAAGTATCGAAATATCTTAACGAAATATCGACACCCTTCATGGGTCAAACGGAACAGACAAACGAATAAACAAGCGAAACAAATAAACTTAATGAATCCCCATCCAGCTGCTATCGACCTCCTAAAGACAACCGTGGCATTAATCCAATTTGGCAATCTGCATAGGCGCAGGGCCCTGGGGGGGGGACCGCTGTGGTTGGGGGTGGGGGTGACTGAAGGGGAGTGGGTTAGGGAGTGAGTGGTATGCAAAGAGCTAGAGGGACAACCTGGTTCATACAAGAGAAACGTGATGTGGTTGTAGTTGTGCTGAATACCAAGTGCAAGACGAATGAGAGAGAGAGAAAAAAAAAATGGAACAGAAAAAAGCAGGAGAGGAAGGCCAGTGGCGTTGTTTGGTGGTAAAAGTGGCTGTTATTAGGTGTTTCCATTTGTTTTGTATACAGAGTTTAACAAGCTGTTTTATTATTGACAGTTTTTAGAGCAATGCCTTCCAGTAGATGTAGTACTGTGAAGAGAACGTCAAAGCTATCTGCGATGAGCGTAAAATGATAGTTGTAGAATAAAAATATTCGCAATGACAGAAGCAATAGTAGTAATAATAATATAGAAGTTTAGCCACAATAATCCCATTCAATAAGATTTATAAACCCAGCAAGCAACTTTCAACCACCTTCCCAATCCTCAACCCCCCCCCACCCCACATCCCTCCCGGGGAAATACTCTCACCTCTAGCGAACTCAACTCTCACCTAGAAAACCGACTTACACGCTGAACTAATTTCTCAGTAACCTCGAAAGGTCTCTTCTCACCTCTCACGTCCTCAACTCTCACTCTTGTTTCCTGGTTCGATTCTCATCACTAAATGGGCATTCTTACGTTCCTTTCTCCGAAATCTCGATCAAAACGTTCGTGGTATTCTGAATAAATGAGATTCAAGAATAACGGGGTTTTCCTCACTGCAAGTAATGAAAGGAGAGAGAGAGGAGGAGAGAGAGAGAGAGAGAGAGAGAGAGAGAGAGAGAAAGTACGACTAACTCTTTGTCGAGAAAGTATATAGATGGCTGTTTTTATAAAAGAGAGAGAGAGAGAGAGAGAGAGAGAGAGAGAGAGAGAGAGAGAGAGAGAATACGAATAACTCTTTGTCAAGATAGTTTAGATAACTTTGTACAAAGAGAGAGAGAGAGAGAGAGAGATAGAATAGGTGTTCGTTGAGAGAGCATGGAGGGTTTATGCACTGAGAGAGAGAGAGAGAGAGAGAGAGAGAGAGAGCTCAAATCATTAGTTATCTATCACAGAATTCCAACACACGATGGTACAGCCACTACACTCGTACTACATGTGCCGGCAGGCGATCCAATCCCCTTTTGTAATGGCATATTTTCCCATGCAATGAGCATTGCCCTGATTACGTTGAAACATCCCCACGATTGAGCGACGATTTTAATGATGATGCTGAAAAGTCATGACTCAATCGAGTTTCACGGTTAAACGTGATGTCGTCGGAGTAACAGCGCTACAGTTCAACGTCACATTTTAGTTGCTTTAGTTTGTGTGGGTTCGTAGCACTATTACTATTATTACTGGTTTTTAGCGAGGTGAAATATTTCATTCTTGTGATTCCATAGAATTACTTTTAATTATGAACAGCTTAAGTGTGTAGTGAATATATATATATATATATATATATATATATATATATATATATATATATATATATATATATATATTATGTATTTATTTTATTGATTCATTTTTTTATTGGAGTTTTACTTAAGACAGCCAGAATTGTCACGTATTGTTGGAACGGAAGCAAGCAGAAGCTCAAGCGTTATAGAAAAGACAGTTATTAACAGCCAGTCACCTATATTTTTGTCTCTGATATCTGATTGTTGCTACGCTTGGGTCAGAGACGTCGTTGTGCGCATTCTATTTTAGGAGAAATTAAACGGAAATCATCTATTCATACATCGTAATTTTTCATATTTGAATCAGGTCTTATAGCCGTTGTTGTTTTAAAACGCATAATTATTAAAAATAAAATGTTTTAAGTTTGTCTCATTTGAAATTTTGAATCGGGGCTTATTTTATAGTTTTTTATATGTTGCTTTAAAATGCATAATTATTAAAAATAAAATGTTTTAAGTTTGTCTCATTTGAAAATGAAATTTATATTAAAAATTGATCTTTTATTAACTTTATATAGATCTCATGTATCTCATTTTTGAAGTGTTCTGGCTTTCCCTTTCGAATTCCGAACAGGGTTTCAATGATCCGTGAAGGTACTATATGGATTATGAAGTAAAAGTGGGGTTATGACTTTACAGACATGAATTTTGGATGGCTGCAGTGACTCTGCGATGACGTAGGATCACTGGCTGGAGTTGCGTCACAGCTATGGAATATATTCGGCTCCTTTCCGGCAGGAATGATTAAAGATAGTACTTGGAGTTACGCTGGGAAAATAAATGTTAGTTTTTTTCGTAATTTATAAGATTTTTCTCTTTTATATCGGTTATCATCGTCATTACTCGTGATACAGATTATTTTGTTTGCTTCAATATGCATTTATCACTGTTGACTTTAATTTTAAACAGAACGCTTTCCTCTACAACGACGTTTGCATAGTGTTATATATATATATATATATATATATATATATATATATATATATATATATATATATATATATAGTTTCTAGTATGGGGAATGAACTATTTTGAGGACTGTTTTCTTAGCTGCGATATAGATAAGTAGTGTCTAAAAGAATGTTTTAGTAATTTGACGCCACAGTTATTTGCGCTATTTTACATATCAGTTACCTTGCATTTGAAATAAGTTCCTTTAAACTTTTGTTAACGAGATCAACATGATTTTTGAAGTAGATGAATATTCATAAACAGGAATTTTGTTATATATATATATATATATATATATATATATATATATATATATATATCTATATATATATATAAATATATTATATATAGATATATATATATATATATATATATATATATATATATATACTATATATATATATACATACATATATATATATATATATATATATATATATTATATATATATATATATATATATATATATATGAATAATTCAACAGATATCTTCTGTTGCGGCCTTGAGGAAAATGCTCGCAACTTGTAAGGTTTGTCGTGGTTACTGGAAACGTTTAATCCTTAGCGAACACTGAGATTCGAAACTGAACGCTTCGCAGTGGAGTTTCTGCATAGAGAACATGTAGTATGTTTTGTTTCGTCCGTATCGTAATTTTCCGTACGAGGTTCTTTGGATTTACGAACACGTGAGAAGGAACATATCGCTCGTTGTTTTTCTTGAAATTTTCGTTGCATTCGTGATTAACTAAGTGATAAAGGAACAAAATTCAGCTGATAACCATTTAGTAAGTTCCTTGGCTTTCACGTTGTTCGTAAATCCAGTTATATTTCTTCTTTTAGTCGTTTTTCAATCCACGTGAGGGTTTGCACGTAAACCGGTTTTGGGAGAATCTGTTACGATTCTCAGTCCATCATGGTCAGTGCTTGTTCGGTCTACGATTATTTGTCTAACGGTGATTTCACACTTCAGACAGTCTCACTTGATCACTTGTAAGTGTTTCTTTCACAGTTAACGAAAATACATCAGTTTGTCCTTTTGTGGCTAGGAGGTCAACGAACTGGAAGGCGTTCCACATTTTCCTTTTGGTTGGGGGAAAACACACAGATATGAGAACAGCCATCAAAACACCTATACGTAGATCACGACCTCACAAAAGAGACACAAACACAAATCACCACAGTAATCCAATTATACTCGGTTGGACTCCAGGACGTGTCCCCGTCGAGACCTGAACCCTATCACGAGATTCACCTCCCGACGAAGGAAGGAGGCGAAGCAGCCCCGGCAGCAGAAGTATCAGTAGCAGACACTTGGTTTTCGTGTTGGGAGATACCTACCTTATTGTGTTATGTGCTGAGTGTGATCTAAACGGCAGGGAAAACTATACTGACGGGGGCAAACGGCCATACTTACGATTTTATACGGGGCGACTTTCATCGGCTAGCAGACCCCGCCCCCCGGTTTTGCCTGGCGCCGCCCCCTTCACTCTCTCTCTTTCTATCTCCCCCCTCACCTTTTTCTGTTCTTTCAGTCCGCTTTGGCTTCGGCTGCCGATGACAGTGGCGAGTTGCTGGTGGCTCTGCCATTTAACGAACGTTGCTCGCAAATCGGAGTGAGAAGACTTCGCTTCTCTCTCGAAATCCTTCTCTCGTATGCTCCAAGTGGCACAGTCCCCTCCCCCCCATCCTGTCTCCCCCTCACGCTCCTCAGCCGTCTCTCTCTTTCACTTCTCCGGTGTCTTGGCTGCTGGAAACAACTCTTCTCTTCGCTAATCTCATTACAAAGATTTCGGTCACCTTCTGTACAATGTTCATTTCACCTACGACAGTGAACGTTGATCTAATCTGAATGGCTCTTTTTGTCGCGGTTTTTTTTTTCTGTAGTGGTCATAGATTATTTTTTTCTCGAAGCTGTGACCTCGTTGTTGTTCTGAGCGACCTTGTTGCATCCGGTTGGTCGCTAGTGTACTTTCCGCATCTGTTTCGGTGTGCACTTATTGGTATTTTTCGTGTGGTTGTTTGCTTTGCTTATCTGTTTTTGTTTATGAACTGCTTGTTCACGATTTTACTCTTTCCTTCTTTCTAGGCTGATGCCATTTTTGCCATGTTGCTCAGCCTTTATGTTTATTGTTGGCACTGAGTAATAATGATAATTATTGTTTAGAACACTAGTGGGATTATTAATTCAGACTATTAACAAAAAATATTGATTTTGTCATTGCATTTTAATCTTATTTTGAATATGAAGATACGAACAAGCGAACTTGTTTAATAACACTGAATTTTTCCTGGCTGCGAAGTGTTGAGATCTCATACTATGTTATATAAAAATCAAGTGGACAGTTGAAATGAACAGTAAAAACGATCAATTAAGACTTGAATAAAAAAAAAAGTTTATGCGTAGGATGACCCTCTAAGATTCGTGCAATGTACCAGCATACTTAGTGATTGTTTCCATGAGCGGCCACCTTTCTTGCGCCTCTCAGTTCAGTTACATTAGTGTATATTTGCTTGTTGCTCTCTCTCTCTCTCTCTCTCTCTCTCTCTCTCTCTCTCTCTCTCTACTCTCTAACCTCTCTCTATATATATATATATATATGTATATAGATATATATATATATATATATATATATATATATATATATATATATATATGTATACATACATACATATAAATGCACATACATGTAATACTTACATGTACGTACATATCGCCCTCACACAATATATGTCCACACGCACTTGTATTCGTGTGTGTAAGTGTATGAAAAACGTTTGACAGAATTATACATGCATATCAGACACGCACAAATACACGATTGAAAGCAAGCCGTACGATGATTTCATGACAGTGTTGTAAATTATGGCTGTGGAATTACAGATTTTCTGCCATATGGTCCAGTCGGCATCGAGAGAACCGCTCGGTCGTAAATCAGTTTATGCCTTTTTAACGAAAGTTCTTCTTCTTCTTCTTCTTCTTCTTCTTCTTCTTCTTCTTCTCTTCTTCTTCTTCTTCTTCAAGAATGGCTCCGCTTCCGCGTTATCTTTATTCCTTTGTGCGTTTACTTTCCATTTTTTTTACTGCTGGTTTTTTAGTTGTGCCTTTTATTCTGCCTAATTATTTTTCGCCTCCGCTCTATTCATCGATTTCTTTATCCCGCGTCATTTTTTTTTTTTATTCATGTACGTTTATCCGTGAATGAATTGTACATCTCACAACTTAGTCTCTCAGAGTCTCCAATTCGGACCTCAGACACCAATAAAGTTCCGTTTCTTTATCAGATTTTCTCATCAAATAAAATTTCTCAACCGCTGTTTCCCGTTACAGTATGGTGCATGTTTTGGTGTTCTCGCACGTCAAGTTCTTACCACATATTTACTTACCTTTTAGGAAACGTTTCGAGTGTAAAGTGCAGTATTTATATTTTTTAAGTTTTAGGTTTGATTTGATTTAGGGTTTTGATTGTGAAATAATTATTCTTTTATGTTTTATATTCAGGATGAAGTCATAATGTGGAGTTTGTTTTTTCCTCATATTCTATTCGACTTGTTTGTAAAATTTTTTATTTTTCAGATGTTTCCCTCATGAAATTGTTTACACCTGTAAAACAAAACGTTTTTACTTTGAATTATAGTCCCTTTTAGAATTTAGTTTCGTCATTTCCCATAGTTTAGCAGTTCATCGTTAGAAGGAGGTGGTGTTTTGCCACCTATACTCTGTTTTTTTCCATCTGTCCATCTGCCTGTGGTATTTGCGCATGGTAACACTGCTTCCCGGGCTTTAAATAATATCGTATTTCGAATATTAACGGTGTAATTCGCATTAAGTAAATTATTAAAACACTTTTTAGTTGCAAATGTACACCCAGATATCCTTTATTTACCTAAAACTTGACATAGCGTAACTATTTAAAGCCCGGGACGCAGTGTTACCATGCGCGACCACCACAGGCGGATGGACAGATGGAAAAAAACATGGTATAGTCATTCGTTTCTGAACGACAGCTTGAGAATTGACGTTTCTATGTAATAAGAATTTCCTAGCTCCTCCAACCTAAGGTTGGTTATTTGGTCGAATTGTAATTTTTTCACAATATTTCGTCTTATAAAAATTCCGGTCACTGAAAAAGTTGTAGGGATGTGTCCTTGCTCAGGACTCTAGTGTATCGAAAAATGTATCTGCGGTAACGGCAAACATGGTTCTTAATTCCACTGGTTCATTTGCGAAAGCTGTAAACCCAATGAACCCAGGATGGCACGTAGCTCAAGATTTATGTTGTAGGTCAGCAGCTCCCCAGAAGAACTTTCAGAGCTTTGCCGAGAAACTTATCCACTCATAAAAGTCGAACTTAGCTTGTGTGTTGGTTACATTAGCAGGCAGTTCAAGAAGTCTTTCATAAAACTTCGGTTTTGCGATAAACATATTCCTCTTGGGTTTAGTTGCATTGTCTGAATGAAGTAGCTCGACTTATGATTCAATTAGCATGTATGTTTAGGGAGCTGTTTGCATGCATTACTTCGACTTCTTATTTTAGGTCAAAATACTGGTTTGTGCTTTTAGAAACAGTCGTTTTTGTATAGTTATTTTTTCTTGTATGATGTCCTTATTTCTTTATTTGTCGTTAAGCAGTCATTTGGTAAATGATAATGAAAAAATAATAGTACCTATAGTTGTCATTTTTTTTTTCAAATAACGGTAGTAGAGAATTAATTGCAGGTATGATTTATTTCCTAAAATATAATGATTTTTTCCAGTACTTAGCTCGAAGAAGTTATTTTACTTAAGATAAACAACTTTTTGGTTTAACATATTTAAGAGGTTTATTTTCATACCGACTTTTGTGACCATGTATGTAATGTTTGTCAAGTTTCTTTTGTGACCACGTATGTAATGTATGTAATGTTTGTCAAGTTTCGTTTACATAAATAAAAAGCAAGTTATATACGTATAATAATGTGGTGAGTTTTATCCTCCGGTAATATATTTTAACTTTAGTATTTTCTTTTCTCATATGCGTAGTTTAAGTATGCTCCCTCATTAACTCTTGGATAGCTCTATACGATTCACTGATTTGATGTGTTGATGAGAAAATGAATTTTGAATATTTTCAGTTTTTGTCTATAATTACTGTTTTTTCTGAAGGTGTTTTTGTATTCAATGATTTTTATATTATATTTATTTAGCATTTAATAACTTTAAATGATATGATTGAAGGATTGGGTATATGTGTTTTGGGAGTAAGAAAAACAAAAAATAAGTCAATAAAGCAATTTATAATAAAAAGCAAGCAAGAAATTGTCTGCGTGATAAAAGAAAAGAGAAGACATTGAAGTAAAAGAGACCAGGTTTCGAAGATGCTATACCAAGTGTCACACATTTTGCCTCGTCACTCTTCAATAAGAAAAAAAAATTCCAAGAACAGGTCATGCGAGACCCAGAATTGGCAAAAATAATGCTGGTATCTGTGTGAAGGTCGCGTGTTAGTTAAAAACGCCTTTTTTTTTTATTCTATCATTTTTTTTTTCTTCATGTAACTAAATGAACATTTTTGTGTTTACTGTATTTAGATCGAAACTTTTCAATTTAGCGGACTTGCTGGAGCATTTCGGCAGGTCTTTGCGGTCACGAACAGTCTCTGTCAATGCTGGTACATTTTTCCATATGCATGAGAATCTCTCTCTCTCTCTCCTCTCTCTCTCTCTCTCTCTCTCTCTCCTCTCTCTCTCCCCTTGTGAAAATGTACTTTATGGTATTTTTATGATGCAGAGTTGTTCTCTCTCTCTCTCTCTCTCTCTCTCTCTCTCTCTCTCATTAAATTACCATTTATTTACCTCTTGGACATAACTGATTCTTCATATGTTCGGGGCATAAGCTGTACAAAAAAAAAAAAAAAAGATTTGTAACCGACGTAAGGAGCTTACGATTTCACCCCGTACGTCTTCTTTTGTTTGTCAACAAGATTAGAGATTGTATTGTTGTAGGATTTACCTGAGGTCTTCAGGAAAAAAAGGACCATGAACTTCTGGTGTTGATACAGAGCTGGTTACGACTTTTACGAGCCGAGATCCAAAATACTGAAACTTTTTTTTATGATTTTATAAAAAAAAAAATTCAGTAAAAAAATTTTTTTTTGGTGTGTGTGTCTGTGTGTGTGTGTTTGTGTGTGTTAAGTATCTGAACGGTTACACTGATTCCTTTGGAATTTTCCATTACTGCCTCTGAACGATATAAATGATTACTTTCAAAGTTTTAAGTAAAGAATCTTCACCGGTCAAGGGGGCTGTGCCCTGAAATTTGGGGGTTATCTGGACGTGGATATGACGTCACTTAGAAGATGGGTCATGTCATTTAAATAATCTGGGTTAGGTTGACTTATGCTCCTGATCCAATATGCTGTTTAACTATATATATATATATATATATATATATATATATATATATATATATATATATATATATATATATATTATAACTGTATATATTTATTTATATATGTACACCCACACACACACACACACACACACACACACACACACACACACACACATATATATATATATATATATATATATATATATATATATATATATATATATATATATATATATATATTATATGTATGCGTGTGTGTATAATCTCACTGTATGGTTTTATCGAGAAAAGGATTGGTTCTCATCTTGTAATCTTTTTTTGGGATGAAGTTCGTATAAGCAGCTCCCAAGGGCTCTGTTGATACCTCAGACCGGCACTTAGTGAAGGTCCCCTTGGAGCCCACTATTGACGCAAAAGATAACATACTCAATTTCGTGTCATTATGTTGGAAGGTCAGCGTCGAGCACAAGTGATTGATCCCTTAGTCTTTCACGTGGAGTTCCCGAAACGGATGTGGACACACGCACGGACATGCCTGAGGACCGGTAATCAGATGCTCTTGGTGAAATGTCCACTCTCCTCCTCGGTGTCCTTGAGTTGTAAATGGAGCGGATCCTTTGCCGTTTCATTTCCTCCACGCATCCTCCTCATCCTCTCTCTCTTCCCGGCTAGTTCGCTGGTACAGTGGCTAGTGTCGTGGAATGCCAACTCGGATGTCGCGGGTTTGGGTCTCCCCCTGGGTGATGAAAAATCACCGACTCTGTCTCATGATCAGTTACTGCTGCGGTGTCGGGTCTTCGTTGGGAGGTTGAAGCCAACGTTCTTTCGAAGCTTGAATATCTAGTCAGTGGGCCCCTTTGGTGTGCTTGTTACATGTTAATAGTTTTCATGTATAATAATAATAATAATAATAATAATAATAATAATAATAATAATAATTATAATTAAAAGCCACCGTACTCTTAAAAATATTTGCATATGCACGATTAAAAATATTTTGAACATTTATGTGACTGTTGATTATCAATATTATAGCCTCGTTACAGGGGTTCCTAAACTCAATAACAATAATCCTGGTCACATGTTAAGGACTGCAGAATCCTACTCGTGTTGGTAATTATGCTTAAGATGTCTCCTGATCTGAGAAACGATAAGAAGAGATTGAAGAAAGTGCGATGGTGAAAAAAGCAAGTTTCTAATATTTGTGAGACGTCATAGGATTTATAACTTACTCCCTTGCGACGCTCCTGATTGGCTGTTGATAAGCCAATCACAGTGCTGGAAACCCAGTCTCTCTCGAGGGTTCACATGGGTGGGATCTATGTTCCACCTCTCGTGAGGGATACGTCTTTCAGGAGAGGTGTAACATACATCCTGCCTATGTGAATTCTCTCGAGAGGCTGAGTTTTCAGCCTTGTCACTGGCTTATCAACAGCCAATCAGGAGCGTCGCAAGGGACTGGCCTAGATATCAAATGCGCGGTTGATGTGTATAAACTATAGCACTGCTACTATAACAACTACCACCAGTAGTATTGGCAGCAGAAAACCGGTGCTTTCTATGTCCCATAGCCGTAAGAAACTACTCCACCTCTCCTATGTTAGGTCGTCCTAACTAACACTGGCATTATCATAGCCTTTGTGAGCACTGGCCTGACTTTTTATTTTTTACCGTTTTTTATGCCACTCTCTCTCTCTCTCTCTCTCTCTCTCTCTCTCTCTCTTTTTATGGTAATCTGGCTTTTCTTCCGGTTCTTTGGCACTCTCTCTCTCTCTCTCTCTCTCTCTCTCTCTCTCTCTCGTCTCTCTCCTCTCTCTCTCTCTCTCTCTCTCTCTCTCTCTCTTTGGCGATTCTCTCAGTGATTCTCTCATTCGTCTTTACGTGTTCTTGTTTCACATCTGCTTCTTTCCTTTCTTCTCATCCTTCTCTGTTTTCTTCTTCTTTTATTTTATTTTTTTTCAGCTTTTATTTTTCTTTCTGCATTTTATCTTGCCTCCCATTCATAAAACTATCATATATTCATCCATCCATCTCTTCTGTATCTTCCACCTCCCCATTCTCCCGTTCCCTGACACTTTGCCAAGTAACCCGGCCCCCTAATTCTGATGCAGTTACATTCCAATCTCTAATCGCATTTTCTCTTCTGGAACGCCATAGTTTGTTTGTTTGTTTGTTTTGAGTGCTCAACAGTTTGTTTGTCTTATGTCTATTTTTGTTCGAGGGATTTAACTTTTCTGTAAAAGAAAGCTATTGAAATGGCTTTGTCTGTCCGTCCGCACTTTTTCTGTCCGCCTTCAGATCTTAAAATCTACCGAGGCTAAATGGCTGCAAATTGGTATGTTGGTCATCCACCCTCCAATCATCAAGCATACCAAATTGCAACTCTCTAACCTCAGTAGTTTTTATTTTATTAAGGTTAAAATTAGACTTGATCGTGCGTCTGCCACCGCTATAGGCACCAACAACACAGGCCACCACCTGGCTGTGTCTGAACGTTTCATGGGTCGAGGCTGAGAGCTTCATGGACCGTGGCTGAGAGTTGCATAGAGCACTGTTATCGAACGATTTCATATCAAAATGGTCTGTATTTTATCGACGATAAACCTCGTTTCTTTGCTAATGGGTAGAATCCGGAGGGCTACAACAGTCTTCCTACTCCCATAGGTCGAAGGCCTGTGCTGGCATAAGTACGCTTAATCTACATTAACCTTTCACCTTAGAGCTTTCGGTTCAAATAGTACCTCAGTTCGACATTCCATTTTATCTTAGTTTTTTATACTTGTCAAAAAAGTTTTCCTAGATATTTATTTTACCATTCATTTAATTATCTTTCTTCTTTGTTTGTATTTTGTATTTTGTCCAATTTTTATGCAACTCTTTCCATATTCCTTTTCTTGCTGGTATCACAATGACATTCTATGTTGTTAATGCATCCTTAAATAGCAAATATCAATTTTGGCTGCTTTTATATGATTGTATATATATTGATATTGATTAATATCATACTGATTATAGCTGATGTTGTTAGTTGAGAATTGGGGTAGTTGATTAATACTTTATTTCGCAAAAGGTCTGTTTGATGATTGTCATCACACTTCGAAATAATTCGTATGCCAACCTCTATTGCCTTTCCATTGAGCGAGTTATTATAACGAAACTACAGCTTTTCCATTGGGCGAGTTATTGTAATGAAACTATTGCTTTTCCATTGAGCGAGTTATTATAATGAGACTACTGCTTTTCCATTGAGCGAGTTATTGTAATGAAACTATTGCTTTTCCATTGAGCGAGTTATTATAATCAAACTATTGCTTTTCCATTGAGCGAGTTATAATGAAACTATTGCTTTTCCATTGAGCGAGTTATTATAATGAAACTACTGCTTTTCCATTGAGCGAGTTATAATGAAACCATTGCTTTTCCATTGAGCAAGTTATTATAATGAAACTACTGCTTTTCCATTGAGCAAGTTATTATAATGAAACTACTGCTTACTGCTTTTCCATTGAGCGAGTTATTATAATGAAACTATTGCTTTTCCATTGAGTGAGTTATAATGAAACTATTGCTTTTCCATTGAGCGAGTTATTATAATGAAACTACTGCTTTTCCATTGAGCAAGTTATTATAATGAAACTACTGCTTACTGCTTTTCCAGTGAGCGAGTTATTATAATGAAACTATTGCTTTTCCATTGAGCGAGTTATTATAATGAAACTATTGCTTTTCCATTGAGCGAGTTATTATAATGAAACTATTGCTTTTCCATTGAGCGAGTTATTATAATGAAAACTACTGCTTTTCCATTGAGCGAGTTATAAAGAAACCATTGCTTTTCCATTGAACGAGTTATTATAATGAAACTACTGCTTTTCCATTGAGCAAGTTATTATAATGAGACTATTGCTTTTCCATTGAGCGAGTTATAATGAAACTATTGCTTTTCCATTGAGCGAGTTATTATAATGAAACTACTGCTTTTCCATTGAGCGAGTTATAATGAAACCATTGTTTTTCCATTGAGCAAGTTATTATAATGAAACTACTGCTTTTCCATTGAGCACGTTATTATAATGAAAATACTGCTTACTGCTTTTCCATTGAGCGAGTTATTATAATGAAACTATTGCTTTTCCATTGAGCGAGTTATTATAATGAAACTATTGCTTTTCCATTGAGCGAGTTATTATAATGAAATTGCTTTTCCATTGAGCGAGTTATTATAATGAAACTATTGCTTTTCCATTGAGCGAGTTATTATAATGAAACTACTGCTTTTCCATTGAGCGAGTTATAATGAAACCATTGCTTTTCCATTGAGCGAGTTATTATAATGAAACTACTGCTTTTCCATTGAGCAAGTTATTATAATGAAACTACTACTTACTGCTTTTCCATTGAGCGAGTTATTATAATGAAACTATTGCTTTTCCATTGAGCGAGTTATTATAATGAAACTATTGCTTTTCCATTGAGCGAGTTATTATAATGAAACTATTGCTTTTCCATTGAGCGAGTTATTATAATGAAACTACTGCTTTTCCATTGAGCAAGTTATTATAATGAAAATACTGCTTACTGCTTTTCCATTGAGCGAGTTACTATAATGAAACTATTGCTTTTCCATTGAGCGAGTTATTATAATGAAACTATTGCTTTTCCATTGAGCGAGTTATTATAATGAAACTACTGCTTTTCCATTGAGCGAGTTATTATAATGAAACTACTGCTTTTCCATTGAGCGAGTTATAATGAAACCATTGCTTTTCCATTGAGCGAGTTATTATAATGAAACTACTGCTTTTCCATTGAGCAAGTTATTATAATGAAACTACTGCTTACTGCTTTTCCATTGAGTGAGTTATTATAATGAAACTATTGCTTTTCCATTGAGCGAGTTATTATAATGAAACTATTGCTTTTCCATTGAGCGAGTTATTATAATGAAACTATTGCTTTTTCCATTGAGCGGGGAGTTAGATAAATGAAATTAACTACTGCTTTTCCATTGAGCGAGTTATAATGAAACCATTTCTTTTCCATTGAGCGAGTTATTATAATGAAACTACTGCTTTTCCATTGAGCAAGTTATTATAATGAAACTACTGCTTACTGCTTTTCCATTGAGCGAGTTATTATAATGAAACTATTGCTTTTCCATTGAGCGAGTTATTATAATGAAACTATTGCTTTTCCATTGAGCGAGTTATTATAATGAAACTATTGCTTTTCCATTGAGCGAGTTATTATAATGAAACTATTGCTTTTCCATTAAGCAAGTTATTATAATGAAACTACTGCTTACTGCTTTTCCATTGAGCGAGTTATTATAATGAAACTACTGCTTTTCCATTAAGCGAGTTATTATAATGAAACTATTGCTTTGCCATTGAGCGAGTTATTATAATGAAACTATTGCTTTTCCATTGAGCAAGTTATTATAATGAAACTATTGCTTTTCCATTGAGCGAGTTATTATAATGAAACTACTGCTTTTCCATTGAGCGAGTTATTATAATGAAACTATTGCTTTTCCATTGAGCGAGTTATTATAATGAAACTACTGCTTACTGCTTTTCCATTGAGCGAGTTATTATAATGAAACTATTGCTTTTCCATTGAGCGAGTTATTATAATGAAACTATTGCTTACTGCTTTTCCATTGAGCGAGTTATTATAACGAAGCTATTGCTTTGCCATTGAGCGCGTTATTATAATGAAACTACTGCTTACTGCTTTTCCATTGAGCGAGTTATAATAATGAAGCTATTGCTTTTGCATTGAGCGAGTTATTACAATGGAACTACTGCTTACTGCTTTTCCATTGAGCGAGTTATTGTAATGAAACTACAGCTTTTCTACTAAGCAAGTTATTATAATGAAACTATTGCTTTTCCATTTAGCGAGTTATTATAATGAAAGTACTACTTACTGCTTTTCGTTTAGCGAGTTATTGTGATGAAACTACTGCTTTTCCACTGAGTGAGTTATTATAATGAAACTATTGCTTTTCTATTGAGCGAGTTATTATAATGAAAAT
Organism: Macrobrachium nipponense; assembly: GCF_015104395.2. Classification (NCBI taxonomy): domain Eukaryota; kingdom Metazoa; phylum Arthropoda; class Malacostraca; order Decapoda; family Palaemonidae; genus Macrobrachium; species Macrobrachium nipponense. The sequence continues at coordinate 65,813,740 of NC_087217.1, read as the reverse complement.
ACTGCTTACTGCTTTTCCATTGAGCAAGTTATTATAATGAAATGACTGCTTTTCCATTGGGCTAGTTATTGTAATGAAAGTATTGCATTTCTGTTGAGTGAGTTATAATAAAACTACTGCTTCTCCATTGAGTGAGTTATTATAATGAAACTACTGCTAACTGCTTTTCTTTTGAGCGAGTTATTATAATGAAACTATTGCTTTTCCATTGAGCGAGTTATTATAATGAAACTACTGCTTACTGCTTTTCCATTGAGTGATTTATTGTAATGAAACAACTACTTTTCCATTGAACGAGTTATTATACTGAAACGACTGCTTTTCGATTGAGCGAGTTATTGTAATGAAACTATTGCGTTTCCATTGAGCGAGATATTATAATGAAACTATTGCTTTTCCATTGAGTGAGTTATTATAATGAAACTACTGCTCACTACTTTTCCATTTAGTGAGTTATTATAATGAAACTATTGCTTTTCCATTGAGTGAGTTATTATAATGAAAGTACTGCTTTTCCATTGAGAAAGTTATTATAATGAAACTACTGCTTACTGCTTATCCATTAGCAGTTATTTATAAATAAATTTTCTTTTTCCATTGAGCGAGTTATACAATGAAACACTGCTTACTGCTTTTTTTTCATTGGCGGTTTACTATAATGAAACTATTGCTTTTCCATTGAGCGAGTTATTATAATGAAACTACTGCTTACTGCTTTTCCATTGAGCGAGTTATTATAATGAAGCTATTGCTTTTCCATTGAGCGAGTTATTATAATGAAACTACTGCTTACTGCTCCAATGAGCTAGTTATTATAATGAAACTATTGCTTTTCCGTTAACTAATGAGTTGCGAGTTATTATAATGAAACTATTGCTTTTCTATTACGAGTTATTATAATGATACTACTGCTTACTGCTTTTCCATTGAACGAGTTATTGATAAATGAAACTACTACTGCTTTACTGCTTTTTCCTTTTGAGCAAAATTATATAATGAAACTACTTGCAATACTGGCTTTTCCTTTGAGCGAGTATAATGAACACGCCTTTTCATGAGCGTTATTGTAATGAAAACACAGCTTTTCCATTGAGCGAGTTATAATGTAATGAAAACTTACTGCTTGTTTTCCATTGAGCGAGTTATTGTAAATGGAAACTACTGCTTTTTCCATTAGCGAGTTAGTATAATGAAACTACTGCTTTCCCTTGAGCGAGTTATTGTTAATGAAACTACTGCTTTTCGATTGAGCCAGTATTATAATGAACTTATTGGCTTTTCTATTGAGCGAGTTTATTATAATGAAACTCTTCTTTTCCATTAGCGATTTATTATAATGACTACTGCTTACTGCTTTTCCAATTGAGCGAGTTATTATAATGAAAAACTACTGCTTCCTCCATTGAGCGAGTTATTGTAATGAAACTACAGCTTTTCCATTGAGCGAGTTATTATAATGAAACTTTTGCTTTTAAATTGAGCGAGTTAATATAATGAAACTACTGCTTTTCCATTGAGCGAGTTATTATAATGAAACTATTGCTTTTCCATTGAGCGAGTTATTATAATGAAACTACTGCTTACTGCTTTTCCATTGAGCGAGTTATTATAATGAAACTACTGCTTACTGCTTTTCCATTGAGCGAGTTATTGTAATGAAACTACTGCTTTTCCATTGAGCGAGTTATTATAATGAAACTACTGCTTTTCCATTGAGCGAGTTATTATAATGAAACTACTACTTACTACTTTTCCGTTGAGCGAGTTATTATAATGAAACTACTGCTTTTCCATTGAGCGAGTTATTATAATGAAACTACTGCTTACTGCTTTTCCATTGAGCAAGTTATTTTAATGAAACTATTGCTTTTCCATTGAGCGAGTTATTATAATGAAACTACTGCTTTTCCATTGAGCGAGTTATTATAATGAAACTACTGCTTTTCCATTGAGCAAGTTATTATAATGAAACTATTGCTTTTCCATTGAGTGAGTTATTATAATGAAACTACTGCTTACTACTTTTCCATTGAGCGAGTTATTATAATGAAACTACTGCTTTTCCATTGAGCGAGTTATTATAATGAAACTACTGCTTTTCCATTGAGCAAGTTATTATAATGAAACTACTGCTTACTGCTTTTCCATTGAGCGAGTTATTATAATGAAACTACTGCTTTTCCATTGAGCAAGTTATTATAATGAAACTACAGCTTACTGCCTTTCCATTGAGTGAGTTATTATAATGGAACTACTGCTTTTCCATTCAGCGAGTTATTATAACGAAACTACTGCTTTTCCATTGAGCGAGTTATTATAATAAAACTATTGCTTTTCCATTGAGCGAGTTATTATAATGAAACTGTTGCTTTTCCATTGAGCGAGTTATTATAATGAAGCCACTGCTTTTTCATTGAGGGAGCTATTATAATGAAACCACAGTTTTTCCATTCAGCGAGTTATTATAATGAAAAAGGACTATCCTTATTTTGCCGCCATTGTCATTTTGCGTTTCTAAGTTGTTGTATAAAGATACATGGATAATTTTATCTATTAATTTCCACCTTTATCGCCCACTATTTTCCCCATCGTTTTTAGTATTACTTAATACAAGGATTCTTTCCTTGAACAATTGTCTCCAAAGATTGTAATCATGTACTACTTTTTGCGAAAAGATTTCAGAATATTGGATGTACTTATTTATTTATCTATTTTTAAATAATAACAAGAAAGAGTTGCTTAGGTTAATGCATTTGAGAGAGATTTTTTTTCGTTATCTTTTCACAATTTATTTGTAAACTTTTTAAGAACATTTTCTCCCTTGAAATCTTCTCTGCCTGTCTTTTTAATTCTTGTTCCTTAAATTGTCATTGCAGGATTTATATTCTTAATATTTTGTCGTCAAGAGTTAATCCCTGTAATTATGAGTCTTTGTCTTTTCCCTTCGAGAATTTGTATCTAATCTTGTGTCTTGAAATAATAGTTTCACTTGCAGAGTTTTGTCTGTAATAGCCCGTCCTAATATCGTCATTTCCAGTTCGTACCTGTGATTATGCCTCTTTGATTTTATACTGTACACATGTTTTATCCATAGACTAGTATTATTACCTGGTATGTTGCCATTTTATTTTCTCTGGTTTTGTGGCTAAGCGTGTTACAACTTTTCGGTCACTTATCCTCCGTAGCTATTCAGTCAGCTTCGAATTTTCTGGACGAGGCTCTGCTATACAAATGTTCTCGTGGAGGTACTCCCCGGCCCCCTTCATACCCCCATCTTTTTGGCCGTATAACCTTTGCACCAAGAGAGATGACTAATTGGTTTTTTTTCTATCTTGAACTTTTACTACTTTCCGAACTAGAGTTTGCTGAATCTGTTTCGTAGTCCAGTTGCTATATGACCAATGAACACCGCTGTTGTTTTGAATAGAGGTGTGGTTTTTATATGATTTTATGAGTAACAGTTATTTTAGTAGTAGAATAATGTCTTTTTTATTATTCACTTATGCATTTCACTGAACCACTCCTACACTGCTTTGGCTTTATGTTACCTTTATTCATTTGGCTTTAAGTTAACTTTAAGCATTTGTCTTTATGTTAACTCTAAGCATTTTTTTAACATCAAAGGGCTTTCGCAGCTTAATATCGTTTCCATGTCATCACTCCATACTCAGAATGGGTTTCATTATTATTCCATACTCAGTTTTGAATTACCTTACACTCCTTACTCATAATAGATTAGTTATCACCTCCGATCAGAATGAATTTTATTAACATTCCACATCCACAAAGTATCACATTATCACTCCGAGCGCACAGTGGATTCATTATTATTTATCCTCATTCAGATTGTATTAAATTAACACTCCAAACTTAGATTGGAGTATATTACCAATCCGCCTTCAGAATGACCTATATTATCTTTCCGTGCTCATAATCGATTACAATAACAATTGACAATCAGAAAAGATTATAATAACACTACGCTCAATAATGGTCGGGTTTATAGCTCTAAGCTTGGAATGAATAAATTGTTATTACTCCACACGCAAAATTAAAGTAACACTGCACAGACACAATGAATTATATTATCACTCCGCTCTCAGAAAGAATTATATAATTACTGACTCCTCAGCAAGGAATAATTATTATCGATCCACGCTCAGATTGTATCATACCGCTCCACACTCAGGAAGGATTAACATTTTACCCATTCTGTGTGTGAAGAAATGAAGTATTTCATTCTGAGTGTGTATTGCCAATAAATATTAGCCGAAGGTGACCAATCTCTGACTTGCTTGCAACATGGTCGTATTGTAATCAAATGTCCATATATCGCAATTTTGCAGGTATTTTTCAAGTGTTTTGCAAGACTGCACATTGTGAGTATGGTGTGCTAATAACATCCATTCTGGGTCTAGAGTGATAACATAACCCATTCACAGTGTGAAGTGTTAATGTAATCCAGCCTGAGTGTGCGTAGTTAGTGTAATACATTCTGAGTATGGTAATATAATCCTTTCTTAGTGTGAAACTATAATGTAAGCTTTGTGAGTTTAATAAATTCTGAGTGTGTAGTGTAACTATAAGCTATGCTGAGTAAGGAGCGATAATATAACCCATTCTAAGTGTGGATTGATGAAGAGTGATAATATTTAATTTATTATTCTACGCGCGGAGCAATACACAATCTAGTCGATATTCAAAATGGATTTTAATAACGATTCTAACTCGGGATGGAGTATAGCAACAATTCCTCTCAGAATGGATTACATTATTTTTCAACATTCAGAATAGATTTTAATAACGATATTTATTAGCGCTTCGTACTCAGAATGGATTACTTTATTTCTTTACACTTAGAATGGATAAAATATTGTTAATTCAAAATAAGGATCCGTTATATAAACACTCCACACTCACAATATATTATATAATCACTCATTACAGCGTGGATTCATTATTATGATCACCCACCGTGAATGTGTACATTAACAGCCACACTCTAAATATATCAACATAACATTCGACGTTTAGAATGGGTCATATTATGGCACTACAAACTCAGAATGGATTGTATTAGCGCTCTCGTTTAAAATTGCATATATTATCGTTCCACACTAAGAATCAATGCAAATACTCCACACACTGAGTGGATTATATCACTTGATATATAGAAATTATTATAATGTCACCCCACTCTCAGAGATTATAAGAGCACTTAATACTCAGGATGAATTATGTTATCACGCCACACTCAATCTGGCTTATGTTGATATTGCTGGTATTGTTATTCTTAATTTTATTCACATTCATCTCTACACTTAGCCTTGAATAACTGCAACAATGGAGAACAAATGGTTTAAAAGTTGTTCTAAAATGTACACGCCACTATTCCAAGAAAAAAAAATTATTCAATCCACTAAAATCAATTGTTGGGTTTGTTTTCTGTTTTTTTTTTTTTTTGTATATCATTTGTTTATAGTTATTATAGCTGGTTCACTTAAGGTAGATTCTTGGGTGAGCCCTATGCCTACGAGACGTTTGTTTGGCGGCCGCTGATTGGCTGGGAGCTGCCTACCTCCCGGTACCAGCCAAACAAACATTTCGTAAGCATAGGGCTCATCCAAGAATCTGCCTTAAGTGAACCAGCTATAGTAGCTTTCCATTTGTCAAAGACTTTAGATACTTTTGGTATATTAGGGAAATGACATTATGCCGAAACCTGGCTTGATTTTTATTTTAAAACGAATTCCTGGATAGTAGAGGTTGGATTTATCAGAATAAATTTAGCTCAACATCATATGCAAGGTAAATATATTGTCGACTTGCAGATAGCTCGCGAGTTTTCAAATTTGATATTATTGAGTTTGCCTTCGTAGAAAAAATTTTCAGCTGATTTTGGCATTTTGAAATAAGAAATATATCTATATTTTTTACATTATTTCTACCTGATGGAATCAGAGTTAGATTGCAAGTCCATTTCGTGGTACCAGTGGCATGGTCACTCTCATCGTTAGCTCTTATTTCGAGATTAACAACTACTGATTTTACCGTTTTAGTTTTCTGTCAGCCCTCTGATCTTAAAACTACTGAGGCTGGAGGGGTGCAAATTGGGATGTTTATCATCAACCCTACAATCATCAAACACACCAAATTGCAGCCCTCTACCCACAGTAGTGTTTATTTTATTTAAGGTTAAAGTTAGCCATGATTATACATCTTGCACTGCAACAACACAGGACACCACGGCCGGCTGAGAGTTTCATGGCCGTGGTTGAGAGTTTCATACAGCATTATACACTATACAGAAAACTCGATTGAGCCTAAGAAATTTCGGTGCATGTTTTACTTGTTTATAATATACGTATATATATATATATATATATATATATATATATATATATATAATGATATATATATATATAGATATATATATATATATATATATATATATATATGATTATATATCTTAACAGGTGATGGAAAGAGTGAGAGAGCTAGAGAGAATAGGAGGGAGAAGAAGTGAGAGAGAGGAGTGTTGTTAGGGAGAGAGAGAGAGAAGAGAGAGAGAGAGAGAGAGCGAGAGAGAGTTTATTGGTTGTCATTCAGAGTTTTCCTGTGCAGTGCCAGGTTGGTCAGCTAGTATATATACGTATATATATGCATATATATGTGTATATATATATATATATATATATATATATATATATATATATATATATATATATATATATTAGAGAAGGTATTATTTAATTATCTAAGTTACATAATGTACTTAAAAGTTACTAATTGAATTAACAACAGCAGCAACGAAATCCACGACAGTTATAGTAATAACCGTCAAAATGTATGAAATATAAGATGGTTAAGACGACAAGTCCCTACCGCAGGGACTGTAAGTACCGTCCCGAAGCTTGGACACATACGAGTATGCCCTCTGCAGGTCAAAGGGGTTGGTTCATTTATCCGTGGAATGAATTGTTGAAACAGAAAAAAATAAATATATGGAATCTGGTGGTTGGTTCAGGTTAAGTCAACGCAGCCCCTTACCCAAGGGGAAAACTTTTGAAGGGAATAATAAGTCTTTTGTGGAATTCTGAACTAGGCGTAAATCACAGATGTAAATTATAGGAATGCTCATTGTGTTTTACACAGTAGGATGATTCTGGAAAAACACAAAACTGTATTTGAAAATAAACTACAATTCTGGCGCACATGTGTATATTGATTGCGATATTATAAAAGAATTATTGCAAAATAATTTGTTAACTCTGAAGTTAGAAGTCAAGTAAAGATAAGATATATTTCCAATTTTTATACCTTGAACTAACGTAGATTGAATCATCCGGCATTCAAGTTATAGACTATGCTATATTCTGTTTTGTCTTTATTTTCTTTTACTGGTAGTGATTTCATTATACTACTACATTCTAGTTATAGACTGCGCTTTCATCTATATTAGTTTTTCTTATTATTAGTACTGATAGAGAGTTATTCATCCTGCATTCAAGTTGTAGATTGTAATTTAACCTATTTTATATTTTTTCCTTTTTTTTTACTGTTAGAGATTTCGTCATCCCGCATTTCAAATTATAGACTGCTCTTTAATCTATTTTAGCGGATTTTTTTCTGGTAGAGACGTAATCATCCTGCATTTAAACTTGAAACTGCGCTGTAATCTATTTTAGTTATCATTTGTTTATTTTTCTTTTTACTAGTAGAGATTTCACCTATAATATAATATATATATATATATATATATATATATATATATATATATATATATATATATATATTTTTTTTTGCTGATAGAGATTTCATCATCCTGCATTTAAGTTATAGGCTATGCTTTGATCTATTCTAGTGTTCTTTTTGTTTTTTTGTTTTGCTTTTACTGTTAGAAATTTCGTCACCC
>NC_087217.1:65790825-65795825 GCF_015104395.2 Macrobrachium nipponense | reverse complement strand
ATAGTTTTGTGTTAACTGGATATGACACAAGCAATTAGTCTCATATGTATAATCAGTTATTGTTTTTATGTCGTAACATTTATCGTCAAATATTTTACACCTGCTGAGGAGAGGAAATATATTTATTAGAATATTTATGATTCTCGTAAGGCACAGCGTTGCGTGCAAACATAGGCCTTTCTCCATTTCAACATATTTTAAAAGCCGCAGTCCGCTACCTGCTGCCATAAGGCTTAGATGGTAGGCCTGATCGTTCGCGTTTTTAATGGCCTATCAAAGGGGCCTACCGGGCTCGGGAAGACGACATCCTACTCGTGTCACGTCTCATCCCTGACTGACTTTCTAAAACATGATCATCTGTAGATAAATGCCTCTTACTAATTGCTTTTCTTATTTCCTTTATTTTATTTTTGAGCTCGGCCCTACGTGATTGTTTATCCAGAGAGGATCCGGAGGATCGTAAAATGAGAGAGAGAGAGAGAGAGAGAGAGAGAATTTGTACACTGCTAGTCACATCTGTAATAAAAGCACTAGTACGTCACAAGTCTTTAGTCAAACCCACACAAGCACACACACATACACACACAAACACACACACACGCATACATATATATATACATATATGTTTGTGTATATACCTATTTATACGCGTATATATACTTGAATATGTGTGCGCATGTATGTGTGATTTTGTGTGTTTTGTGTGTGTGTGAGAGAGAGAGAGAGAGAGAGAGAGAGAGAGAGAGAGAGAGAGAGAGAGAGAGAGTGGTGCGTCTGTATTGTGGATTACAACCTGTAATAAAGCACACAGTGAATGACCTCACTTAGAGGGGCATGGAGGTCATACATGCCTAAGACCATTGTTTTCTCCTTTGATCAGTCTCAGATGCGTACTCTCGCACGTACATACAAGCAAGTGCACACACACACACACACACATACACATAGTATATGCGTGGTTTTTATTTGAATATAAAGACGACTAATTTGCCGTCTGTATGTATACTATTGTACGAGGCTTGTCCTAAAGTTCATTATCTATTTTTGTTTTTGTTTTGCTGTCCTTGATTATAATTGCCTTTATTTAGCTTCGTACTGCCGGAGAATGGAAACTTTCTTCATGAAGGTATTCCGGCAGCCGCTCTCCCCCCCCCCACCCCCCCCTCACCCTCCCTCACTTCCCCCATCATTATTGCGTGGAATGATCTCCAGGTAAAAGCTCCATTGATTCCGAAAGGAAAAAATATGGACAGAGACTGATGATGTAATTTTAGTGCGCAATCCGATCGTCAGAGTTACTCAGTGCTGCTGCTGCTGCTCTCTCTCTCTCTCTCTCTCTCTCGTCTCTCTCTCTCTCTCTCTCTCTCTCTCTGTGTCTGTCTTGTGTGCTTCTTTGCTTGTTCGTCTCTCGCTCTCCCATGGAATCATACGTAAATATATTATACAGAAAAAGATGGTATGATCGATATTTTTTAAGTTGTAAACATTACATTTTGAAGGACAGGTTGCGTTAAGAGCATTTATTTTCTTTCAAACTTCAAAGGGATGTAGATTGCCCAGACATAATTGATATTACACATTAATCAGAAAGCCTTAACATTTTTATTTATGCGTACATAAACAGAAGTGAGGTACACAAACAAGTTTATTATTTGATTTGAAAGTTTGTGTAAGTCAGGAGCCAAAAACCATAATCAAACAATTATACGTTTACATTAAAAACAGTTGCATACAGAATAAATTAGGTACCGCATTGGTAAGGAGAGAACATTACGGTAACCAAAGGTCCGGATGAGTAATATCATACTTTGCGTATATGTATAAACCCGCTTACAACCGTGAGCATACAGCAGGTTCCCCAGAAGAAGCAATCCCCATCCAAGAGACCACTCGTGTAAATTCCTCGCCTGTCAGCTTATTTCACTCGTCATAGCTGACACGTCGGCAAGATAGTCAAGATAAAGATAGAACGACTGTGGAGCTGACCCTCTCGTGTTGCTTTTTCTTCTCTTAGGGCCTATACGAAAGTGATATGTTTTTTGTCCGGTTCTACTATCCTGTGGAGAGAGTATCAAGACTCTCTCTCTCTCTCTCTCTCTCTCTCTCTCTCTCTCTCTCTCTGTATCAAGAGAAGTGGAAATGTCCACATTATTATGCTACGTGAAGCCTCGACCTGAATGGAGACACTCTTGATGTGCTATGGAGAAGTGTTTAATCTGACGTCTATGGGGTTCCTTTTTTCATTTTTTTTTCTTCTTTTTATGGAAGATTGTGAGAGATCTTTTGGTAGATAGAGTAGAGTACACTCTCCAAGGTAGGCTGAGGACCTAAAAGCCTTTATTTATTCATTTATTTCATTATTCAATTTATGTTTGTGTACTGAAATTTCGAATAGAATGAAAGAATTAATGAGCAGCCATTTTGCCTCTCGATTTATCTGTAATAGTACGTCAGATTTATACGAATGCATTATGTTAAATCATGTTATCTTTCAAGTAATACATTGTCACTTTGTTTCCCCTTCTCTATATACTTTTAACCCATTACTCTACTTCCTCGTTGGACAAGTAGTTTTCGCGCTCGGCTACCATCCCGGTGGTCCAAAGTTCGATTCTCGGCTCGGCCAACGCGGAATCAGAGGAATTTATTTCACGTGTTTGAAATTCAGTTCTCGTTATAATGGTTGGGATCGCACAATAAGCTGTAGGTCCCGTTGCTAGGTGACCAATTGGCTCCTAGCCACGTAAAAATATCTAATCCTTCGGGCCAGCCGTAGGAGAGCTGTTAATCAACTCAGTGGTCTGGTAAAACTAAGATATACTTAAACTCTACTTCCTCCACTGCCGCCTTCGTTTTTTCAGCCTGGCTCTCCAACACCTGTAAAGACTTGACTGTTTCCTTTCTTTTCTGAATCTCTTTATCTTGCTGTCCAACCACTCTAACTCCTGAATGACTAGAAGTGCCCGTTGCATGGGATGACTCCATAACTTTCAAAAAATCAAATTAACTCAAGATTGATAAGAGTGAAAGGTATATCTAGGGTAATTCGGATAAAGGTTGTCCATCACGAGTATTATACTACTTATACTGTAGGGATGTTGTGGCGTAGGTTCTCTCTCTCTCTCTCTCTCTCTCTCTCTCTCTCTCTCTCTCTCTCTCTCTCTCTCTCGTTGGTGTTTGGTGTCGACCGATTTTCCGATAACTACACCTTCCTTTCCTCCAGTAGTTATGAAGAGGGAGGATAATGGGTGCCATTGTATGCAGATAACGTGGTGTTAACAACGGAAACCCCCGTAGGGGGCTAGTGCCTTCAGTCCACTTCATGCGGTGCACTGTGGGCATTACTTAAGGTTCTTTGTAGCGTCCCTACGGCCCATAGCTGCAACTACTTTCATTCCTTTTACTGTACATCCGTTCATATTCTCCTCTTTCCATCTTTCTTCCCCCCTCTCCTCACAATTGATTCATAGTGCAACTGCGAGGTTTTCCTCCTGTTACACCTTTCAAACCTTTTCACTGTCAATTTCCGTTTCAGTGCTGAATAGCCTTATTTGCCCCAGTGCTTGGCTTTATGCCTAAAATCTATAAATCAATCAATCAACGCCGGAGGGTCTTACTATATGAAAGATAAAAGTGTGGCATGGAGAGGAAAAGAATGAAAAAGCAATGTAAGCACCGAAGGTTGTGCAGACTGAATGGAGAGAAAGGAGTAGGTGCTGGTGGATATGGCCACATAGATATTGTGCGTGATTTAGGGGCACTTTCCAGTATCACAGACCGAATGGAACAGATGGCGGTCTCAAGAGCAGTTCAGAAATGCTTTTTAGAAGGACTGAGGGATTCCTGATGTCCGGCACGAATAAGAGCTAACAGAGAAGAGAGAATGTAGAAAGATCACGCTATAGTGGATGGGCAGGACTTGGTGGTCATGTTAATGCGTGAGGCCGGAATTGAAAGGATAAGGGAAAAATTAGTAGTAGGAGCAGGAGGTCGCTGAACTACTGGTAAACTAAGAGTTTCTTATTATTGAACGAGGCTGCATTTGCGATGTTCGTTTCCTCACCTAGAGGAGACATTGCAGTTGAAATTAGGTTTGATTTCGAAATGTTGAGAATCAGGACTGGGGTTCTTAAAAAAAGATCCTATTACAAACATGAAATTAGCTAAGGAGTTTGGTTCGACTTTATTGAAGTGGTAGATATTGGGAAGGTACTGTAGTAGATTCGACGGACTGCTGATGGCATTCTGTGTAGTGCATGAAGGGGCTATTATTGTGGAAGTTTTATGCACAGGAGTCCATCCTCAATTCAGCAGTTTAATTATGAAGGTGATAGTTAATCATGTGTTAATATAAGAGAAAAGACACATTATGGTGGCTAGCGTCTTGGTATGCCGCTCGGATTTCACGGGTTCGTGTCTCCCAAAGAGCGATGAAAAATCACCGGCTCTGTATCGTGGTCAGTTACTGCTGCAGCGTTGGGTTTGCAGTGGGATGTTGAAACCATCTTTTTTTGGAAGATTGAACTACAAGTCAATGGCCCTTGTCTGCTTGTTCCATGACCATGTGTGTGTGTGTGTGTGTGTGTTTATATATAGCATGTGAGAGAGAGAGAGAGAAGAGAGAGAGAGAGAGAGAGAGAAGAGAGTGTGAATATATTTGAAGCAACAAGTGCATTCCCATTTGCAAATTAATAAAAAATTCACATTATGCAAGCATAGTCAAGTTGTTCTCTCATAGGTAAGCGTGATGCAAGAGAGAGTCACTATTCCGTAATAAATTGCATTTGAGTCGTTTACAGTCACATACATCATCATAAATTTACCATCTATCTATCTATCTATCTATCTATCTATCTATCTATCTATCTATCTATCTATCTATAATAATAAAATCCGAGTGGCTCTTTCTTGTTTGTCCACCTCAGGTGAGGGGCGGAGTAGGCAGGGGATCGGGAGGGTAGGGAAGACATAACAAATCCACCCTCCTCCTGCAAACCTGT
>NC_087217.1:65778325-65785825 GCF_015104395.2 Macrobrachium nipponense | reverse complement strand
TCCTCAATGTGATTGATATATTTTTGGAGGGGAGATAAAAAGGATGACAGTGAAATGTGAAGCTTGGGATGCTGAAGAAAAACTGCAGGCATCGTTGAAAAGTCTTGAAAATGTTTTATTAAAAAAGGAAGATGACCATGAATGTTATCAAGAGTTAGTTTATGAGAGCAATTGGGCGTCTGGAAGAAGAAGCGAGGAATATTTATACAGATGGAGGTAGAGTGAGAAGTGTTTACATTTTATCTGTAGGAGTAATTTAATTGTAACCGATGATGGGAGGATTGGAGTTGAGGGGAAGCACGAATTAGATGAAACGAAGAAGGAAGCAAGTTCTATGCAAATGACCTGAAAGGGAACCGAGAATTATCTGAAAGCAAAGTTTCGGAAATATGAGGAAATTATTGAGCAAACGCCTCAATCGACAAGGCACGTGGATGCTGAATATGAATGAAAGCAATGTAGGTGTTAAGATGAACTGTAGGTGTTAAAGAACTGATCGGGTTTGGACGTGTTGGGAAAATGAAGAACGAGGGGTTGGAGAGTGCATTCACTCGAGAGGAAAGAGAAAGAGTGATTAGTTTTCTGTCCAGATATAAATGGTGGATGTGAAAGTTGTCCGCAGAGTTACATCATCCCTGGTAAAGGGACACAAGGATGAATGCGACAACGACTGTGCCTCTCTCTCTCTCTCTCTCTCTCTCTCTCTGTTATATATATATATATATATATATATATATATATATATATATATATATTTATGTAATGTAACATATAGTTTAGGGAGCGAGAATTAGGAAATATCTAATTAAAAAAAAAAAGGAGACATGGGAGAAGACGTAATGGAAAAGGATGGAAAAGGATACCTAAAAAAGAAAGTTAGGGGAAAAAAATTCCCCAATCAGACAATGCTCAAATTAGCAATGAAACAGAGTAACACAGTCAGAGAAAGGAAACTATAAAAATGTTCTGCAAAATTTAGATGCGACTCAGTATAATAAAGAGACGGAAGACTGATGCAAACCGGTTATGAAACTTCCGCCGGAAAGTTTTGGTCTTTCGAGGAATTATTATAATGGAATAAAATAGAGAGAAAACGAGGGGATGGTCAGAGAAAACTGGAATCGAGAAAGAAGAGCAGATTTGTTTCACGGAACAAGAAATGGTATTATTTATGGAGCCCAGAGGTGGAGCGCTGAGCTCGCGTTAGCATTGTCCGATGCTTGATCCTGGTCAGGTACCTGTGTTAGCTGGGTTAAGAAGGTATGGGGCTGGTAGCCGCATCCACAGAGATTTGCTGAGAACAAAAAGGTTCCATGTTTTGACGCTGCCCTTCGATGTAAACGTGAATTATATATATATATATATATATATATATATATATATCTATATATATATATATATATATTCACATCTTTTTTTTTCCATCCCCACTGTTATCCCTACATTAGGGGTCGGTTGCCTGATGCGCATTCTATCAAAGGCATCATCCTCCACCAAACCTCATCTCTCCATATATTCCCTACAACTTCAGACATGGTTTATTGTTTTGGCAAAGGGGTTTTTACGATCGCATGCCCTTGCTGTCATCAATCACAGTTATTGGCGGTGTGCCTTGCCTTTGACTAAAAAGTCCACCTGCAAGGCAGCAATTTCCAGAATTATTGGAGGTGGGCCTATCCTTTGACTCAAAAGTAAGACTGCAAGGCAGCAGCTGTCCTTTTAGTCGCCTTTTACGAAAGCAGGACCTACGGTGGCAGTATTCTTACATCCCTACCATAGGGTTGATGTGTGTATAGTATATATATATATATATATATATATATATATATATATATATATATATATATATATATATGGTAGGTTACTGGTTAATAAGACAGTTGGCGTTAGTACTGGCTATGAAGAGCCAGTCCTTTCAAATAAGCTGTAAAGTTTTCATCTGATGGTTAGTTGACTGTGGTAGGAGGCAACGTGGGTTGAAAAGAGCATAAGGGTAGTAACTTCATATTTAAATACTTACTGTGTACGATGTATAATATATTACACACACACACTATATACATATATATATATATTATAATTATATATATATATATATATGTGTGTGTGTGTGTGTGTGTGTGTGTGTGTGTATTCACTTGTTT
This sequence comes from Macrobrachium nipponense, assembly GCF_015104395.2. Lineage (NCBI taxonomy): Eukaryota > Metazoa > Arthropoda > Malacostraca > Decapoda > Palaemonidae > Macrobrachium > Macrobrachium nipponense. The sequence goes on along the minus strand of NC_087217.1, from coordinate 65,783,681 downwards.
CTTAGCATTCTCTGATTCACCTACATGCATATAGCCACCTGGAAAATTCCCTGATTTTTTTGTATTTTTGTTTTTCGTATATAATCTGCAGCGGTTATTGCAAGAGGTATTTGGGTTTTATATGGGCATAAGCAGGTTGACTAAAGTGCATTGAGTACTGCGTACACAATCATAAGTTGTCCACTTACATTAAATTAAAATCCTTTTTATGTTTACCCTTTAAGAAATATTGTATGGATACGTTTTTATTAGTCTTTTCCATTTATTACCAATAATAAATATTTAATGAGGTAGAAGGGTTTATATATGTATCAACTTGTTGTTTTTACTGTTAAGTAAGCTTTTTGCTATTATCCTTGGCTCTTGGAACGTATTCGCCAAGGATAATGGGGCCCCACTATATATATATATATATATATATTATATATATATATGACTGGTAAAAGTGTTCTGTAACAACAGAATTCCATCTAATAAAAGGAGCCCATAAAAACACCACAATGTAGAGAGAAAAGTACTATATTTCAGAGACTGCTGTCTCTCTCTTCAGGTATATGAATGAGAAAAGTTTACAGAAAAGGTGGTATTTATACCAAGAGATTCGTCCACAAGTAAGCCAATTTAGGTCACCCCCGCTGATAATCTTCCTTTAATCTTCTTAAGCGTTGGTTGAATGAACACTGCGTCGACGATGTCCGATGTCCAATTCCCTTTTGAGATGTTCATTACCTGCTTCTCTTTTATTAAGGCCGATTCCATCATTTGACTCTTGTACCGGCAGTTGCTGCTATAAATTACACGTGACATATTCCAGTTTATTCTATGGTTATGTTCATTTATATGGTTGAAAATAGCCGAGTTCTGTTGTCCATACCTAACTGACCGTTTGTGTTGTATTAATCTCTGGGGAAGTGATTTACCTGTAAATCCGATGTAAGATTGGTCACAGTCCTGGCATGGGATCTCATATACCCCAGAGTCTTTGGGCGATGTCTTTTGTTGGACGTTAATCAGGGATTTGGCTAAGGTATTTGGGTAGGTAAATGCAAAAGGGTTGGATTTCCCAAGGGTGTGAGTTACTCTCTTAATCGTCTCCAGGTGGGGAATTTTTATTTTATTGTTGGGTGTGTCTCTGGTCTTGTCTTTAGGGGGTCGGTAGAAAATTACGTTTGCTTTTTGAATTGCTTTCTCAATTATATGGTCAGGATACTTTAAAGATGAAAGTTGCTTGCGAATTAGTTCAAATTCTTTTTCCAGGAAATCTGGGGAACAAATTCGTAAGGCTCTTAAGAATAGGTTGCTAGCTAGACCTATCTTGATAGTATTGTCATGATAGCTAAAGTAGTGAATATATGAAAGTGAGAACGTTGGTTTTCTGTATATGGTAAATTTGTATTCTGTCGTGTCTCTGATTATTAAAACATCAAGAAAAGGAATTTTGTTGTCTGTTTCCCATTCAACCTTAAATTAGTGCCCAGCATCAAATTTAAAGTTGAATGGGAAACAGACAACAAAATTCCTTTTCTTGATGTTTTAATAATCAGAGACACGACAGAATACAAATTTACCATATACAGAAAACCAACGTTCTCACTTTCATATATTCACTACTTTAGCTATCATGACAATACTATCAAGATAGGTCTAGCTAGCAACCTATTCTTAAGAGCCTTACGAATTTGTTCCCCAGATTTCCTGGAAAAAGAATTTGAACTAATTCGCAAGCAACTTTCATCTTTAAAGTATCCTGACCATATAATTGAGAAAGCAATTCAAAAAGCAAACGTAATTTTCTACCGACCCCCTAAAGACAAGACCAGAGACACACCCAACAATAAAATAAAAATTCCCCACCTGGAGACGATTAAGAGAGTAACTCACACCCTTGGGAAATCCAACCCTTTTGCATTTACCTACCCAAATACCTTAGCCAAATCCCTGATTAACGTCCAACAAAAGACATCGCCCAAAGACTCTGGGGTATATGAGATCCCATGCCAGGACTGTGACCAATCTTACATCGGATTTACAGGTAAATCACTTCCCCAGAGATTAATACAACACAAACGGTCAGTTAGGTATGGACAACAGAACTCGGCTATTTTCAACCATATAAATGAACATAACCATAGAATAAACTGGAATATGTCACGTGTAATTTATAGCAGCAACTGCCGGTACAAGAGTCAAATGATGGAATCGGCCTTAATAAAAGAGAAGCAGGTAATGAACATCTCAAAAGGGAATTGGACATCGGACATCGTCGACGCAGTGTTCATTCAACCAACGCTTAAGAAGATTAAAGGAAGATTATCAGCGGGGGTGACCTAAATTGGCTTACTTGTGGACGAATCTCTTGGTATAAATACCACCTTTTCTGTAAACTTTTCTCATTCATATACCTGAAGAGAGAGACAGCAGTCTCTGAAATATAGTACTTTTCTCTCTACATTGTGGTGTTTTTATGGGCTCCTTTATTAGATATATATATATATATATATATACCCCCATATATATATAATATATATATATATATATATATAGATAGATATATATATAAATGTTTTTACCACAAAGGAAAAAAATGAAAAAGCGAGGATAGCCAAGCACTTTCGGTCTAGTGCGACCCTTTACTCAGGCACAACTCGAGTTGTGCCTGAGTAAAGGGTCGCACTAGACCGAAAGTTCTTGGCTATCTGGCTTTTTCATATTTTTCCTTTGTGGCAAAAACCTTTATCTATATATATATATATATATATATATATATATATGATAATAATAACCTCTTAATTTCTCTATTTTTTTATACGCTTGTCACTACAAAGCCTTCAGCTCCAACTTTAAAGATATTTGAAGAAATCATGATGTCCGGTAGCGGGAATGATCCTGCGATAGCATAATCACGACAAGCGTATGCAAGAAAAAAAAAGAAAAAAAAAAGCAAAGAATTCGATAAGTTAAGAGGGTATTGTGGTTATTACAATTTCATATATGTGTGGTAATAATAACCAGTATATTCTATATATATATATATATATATATTATATTATATATATATATATATATATATATATATATTTATGTATGTATGTATGTATATATATATTATAGAGTGTTAAAACCTCCAGGGGATATCCATGATACAAGGAGTAAAAATGACAAGTTTTATTCCAAGAAACGTTTTCGCCCATGAAATTCCTGTGCATCATCAGCCTGTGAAAGAACAACAAAAGACACATTTATAAGTAACATACAATAAAAGTGCAAAAAACAGGAATTCACATATATTAAAAATAGTCTTAAAATTACATAAAGAAAAAAAGTAAACAAAAAAAAGTAAAACACGGTTAAAAGAGACTGTTTAGACACCAACCGTCCATTGTGAGGAGAGAAGATTGAATACACTAAGACAAGTTAAAAGTATATATGTTTATATATTTATTATATATATATATATATATATATATATAATATATATATATCTATGATATATATATATATATATATATATATATATCTCGTTATATATTTATATGTGCAAATATTATAAATATACATACATACACGTATATATATATATATATATATATATATATATATATATATATATATTCCAGTGAAATGTTCAATTACTATTGACAGAAGGGTATCTGAATCTGAGATATCTAATTGACCCTCTCGTAATTTGTGACTTCCACTTTCCTTTTTATTATTCACCGGGTTGACCATTGTTTCCTTGTAGTGAAAGTCATTCCACATTAAAAAAAATCTCCTTAAGCGACTTACGTAATGGGTCGAGCATGGACTGACAAAGCCTCTGCCAGCAAGATGCTAATATCCGTCATGCAAGTAATGGTGACAAACAGCCCATGCGTTTTGATTCCCGCAAATGTGGGAGTTTATTCTCTAATGTCTGGGGAATCCGGTTATTTACACCTCCGTCGATCCTTGCTAGTCACTTAGAGACGCAAGTACAGACGTGGTCCTAGTGTGGAATGCCACGAAAATCAGTCGTTCTCACAAGTCAGTAAATCTGCGATGCAGCCTCCACTTTCGTCAATAGTTCCAGAAGAGTTCGTGATATGAGTATGTCTATATACAGTATAGAAGATTATTGCAGCATCACCTGCATTGATTTTATATTGGTTCTTCTCTATTGTTCCTATAGAGAAGAACCTCTATAAAATTAATGCAGCTGATGCAGCAATAATTTTCAATAAAACATGTTTAAAAAACAGATGAATTATGAAATAAATAATTAAATGTGCATTGCATCTTCGCTTGAGCTTCTGAAGAAGTTCCAATTGCACGACATCATCAGGGAGGAATGAATGTTGTTTAAGATTAAGGTGGCCTTGTGCCAGCACGGGCTCTTGCTCGTAGAGCAGCCCGGACCTCGGGACGTCTTAAAGCGTCAGTGTAGTAGTAGTAGTAGTAGGTGGGATATGCCTTTGAAACGGCTCCAGGCTGCAGCTGTTTTGGACTTGGGTTGGGTTGGTTATGGGTCGAGGCAATGCCTTTACAACGGCGCCTCTTAATCGTAAGAGTTATTTTTAATTGTTGAGCTCTTTCCTTCTTTTTTTCTCTTTTTTTCCCACATCTTATTTAAGGCCTCTTTTCTTATTTCATTATGATCTTCTTTAAATAGGAATTTTCCAACAATATTATTTTTATTTTCTTCATAAGGTTGTTGAAGGCCAATTGATCCAATACGTTCTTCCCTGTAACGACTGGTAGACTTCTGGGTCTCACGGTCGATACACGTCAGCAACAGTCTTGAGCAACATTGTCCTCTGATTGTTTACATGTGGCATGTAAACAATCGACTCTGTCCATTTACTCTTGATTTAACGGCGACTTTGTTGTGTCAATAACACTGTTTGTAGACCAACTACCGCCACTGTTCTGGATTTTAGTTTTGATGATCAGAATATATTACTGTCATTAAGTTGATGATGTAATGTACGTGGCCTGATGGTGTTGGTCTGTTCCCATAACAGATTGATGTAATGTCTTTTGTTGCTCTTCATTAGACTGTGTTAGGTGAGGCTCGTTAAGTGAAGAGAAACGGCTTCAGTTTGAATCATTTGAACATATCTATATCTATATATCTGTCTACACACACACACGCATATATATATATATATATATATATATATATATATATATATATATATATATATATACACACATATACATATACGTACATATATATACATGTACAGTATTTATGTCTGAGTATGCGTATTATACGTATGTGATGTATTATGTTAACGCTGATAATTTCAATTTATTTACGGACTTCCTTCTTGAGAACTTTGTTTTTCTAAATAAATTTTATCAGCATCTGATATCT
>NC_087217.1:65758325-65768325 GCF_015104395.2 Macrobrachium nipponense | reverse complement strand
ATAAATACAGAACGAGCCTGAAAGAAGCAAGTATCCCCTGGATAGCTTAACCAAGTGTGAAGAAAGAGTAAATAACAAGGAGAAAAGAACAAATAAATTAGCATAATTTAACAAACAAGTAAATAAATAACATCCTATTTCATAACACGCAATCTGTATACGTTATCTAATTCTCCCATTGTTACGGTCTGCGGATAATGAACTCTCTATCACAAAAACTTGTACAAGGAAATGCTGGGCTGTATGGTGTACTCTGTATATTGTAAGCATGGCGCAGTTGCACATTTACCTAAATATTGCCGTCATATTAAACTGGAGAGGTATACTTGTACGTAACATAAACAACAATGTAAGTCAGAAAAATTAAACTAAATACATGGCTTCGTGAAAAAGCATTGCAGTCTCTCCATAAAAACATTGCTATCTCTTTATAGAAAGCATTTCAGACATCTTAGAGAAAGCATATTAGTCTTTTTGTATAGAAAGCATAGCAGTCTCCTTAGAGAAAAAGTTGTAGTCTCTTTGTAGGAAGCACAGCAGTATCTTTATATAAAGCATTGTAGCCTATAAAAAGCATTGAATTCTTTTTATAGAAAGCATTGTAGTCTTTATAGACAACATTGCAGACTATGTAAATCATTGCAGACTCTTTATAGGAATTATTGTAATCTCTTTATAGAAAGCACTGCAGTCTCACTGTAAAAAGAATTGCAGTCTACAATGATTTTATAGAAAGCATTGTAGTCTTTTTTATAATGTATTGCAGCCTCATTATGGGAAGCATTGCAGTCTCCTTATAAAAAAGAGGATTGTAGTCACTGTATACAAAGCATTACAGTCTCTATATATAAAGCATTGCAGTCTCTTTATATAAAGTGTTGCAGTCTATAGAAAGCATTGCAATGTCCTTATAGTGAGCATTATAGTTTCTTTATAAAATATTGTAATATCTATAGAAAGCATTGTAGTCTATATAAAACGTTGCAGGCTCTTTATAGAAAGCACTGTGGTCTCTTTATAGGGAGCATTGCAGTCTTTGTATAGAAAGCATTGCAGTCTCTTTAGAGAAAGCATTGCAGGTTCTTCATACAAAGCGTTGTTGTCTCTTTATAGGAAGCATTGCTGTCTCTTTATAGAAGGTATTGCTGTTTATTTATAAAAAGCATTGTATTCTATGTATAGAAAGCATTGCAGACTCTTTAGAGAAAGCATTGCAGGCTCTTCACGGAAGACATTGCAGTCTCTTTATAGAAAACATTGCATTCTTTTTAGAGGAAGCATTGCAGGTCCTTCATGGAAAGCATTGTATAGTCTATTTATAGAAAGCATTACAATATATTTTTATAGAAAATATTGTAGTGTTTTTATAGAAAGCGTTGCGGTCTCTTGATAAAAAGCATTGCATTCTTTTTAGAGGAAGCATTGCAGGTCCTTCATAGAAAGCATTGTATAGTCTATTTATAGAAAGCATTGCAGTATATTTTTATAGAAATTATTGTAGTGTTTTTATAGAAAGCGTTGCGGTCTCTTTATAGAAAGCAATGCAGTCTTTTTTATGGAAAGCATTGCACTTTCTGCTAAAAATTTCCGAGGCCCTGTCTCATTTGTGAAGGCAGGCACCCAGTCGACAGCTGGCTTAGCAGCAATAATGAGAAACCGACACGGTAGAATCGTGCTGGATATTAGGGGGATGGGTCGTAAATCAGCTGAGGATGATGCATACTAAAATAATGCTGGGAATTCACGTCACCTGAAAGTTTGAAGCCATTTTAAAGTCTGCGGCCATTTCAGATTTCGATTTTTTTTTTGCTTTTTATCTTGATAAATGATATGGTCCGGTTATGTTTGCAGATTATATTGTGTGAATTTCGTGTTTTGAAACTGTCAATCTTTAATCGCTGCATTTGTCATCAGATGAAATAGTCTTGAAGTTTTTTCTAGATAGAAAGAAAAAAAAGACAAATTACACTTAGAACTTCCAAACAGACAACAATGAAAACTATTTTACCGTTTCAAATTCAGTGGACGCTCTGTGCTTCAGTACATCTAATTTCAAACTGACATAGAAAGTTTCTTCATGCAACAAGCCCCCATACTTCTCGATTTTCACTTCGTAAGAGAATAGCAGTCGTCCAAAAATCAATCTGAGCAAACTGTATCTATGTACTGCAGAATTTGAGAATCATGCCGATGGAGACAGCAGTTTTGTTAAATGACAGCATGTTGGAGAAGATTGCATTATAGTTCAATGATGGAGCAGTCAGCATAATATACATGCACATGTAGATGGAAGAGAGAGAGAGAGAGAGAGAGAGAGAGAGAGAGAGAGAGAGAGAGATCCGTTACATCACATGATATGTGTGATTGGGAATAACGAAGGAAAAGTAGCCGTGGCCAGCAGATGTAGGCATGATCTGCATAAAAAGGAAGAAGAAGAAGAATAAGAAGAGGAAGAAGAAGAAGAAGAAGGAGAAGAAGAAGAAGAAGAAGGCGAGCACCCTCATAATCAGGAGACAGACTTCAGCATCGGATTATTATAAACAGAAGCCACCACGCAAAGACTTTCTTTCGACGAGCAATCTCTCATTGTGCGCTCACCGCACGCGCCAAGTGACCACTGTTATTTTCATTCGTTGTTGCTGATGCTGTTGTTGCTCGTGTTGTTTTTATTACTGCTTAGTTACCCGCATAGTACTTTCACATTGCCTGATATACAATTCATGGTTGGGCTTCTCCCGTCACTCACTCACTCTCTCCCTTAGGGAAATTTTGTCGCTTTATTCTGTGGTATGGTATTGATGATTTTGCTTCCTCGGTCAGATTAGTTTCACACGCGCGCGCACGCACACACACATCTATATACATAGATATGTGTATATGTTTATATACTATATAATACACACACACATACACACACACACACACACATATATATATATATATATATATATATATATATATATATATTATATGACTGGTAAAAATGTTCTGTTACAACAGAACTCCATTTAATAAAAGAAGCCCATAAAAACACCAAAATATAGTATTTTTCTCTATATTTTGTTTTTTTTATGGGCTCCTTTATATATATATATATATATATATATATATATATATATATATATATATATATATATATATATATATATATGATATATACACACATATATACATACACAATGTGTGTTTGCTTGAGCTTGCGCGTGCGGAATTTGCTTGCAAGGAAAGGTTGTCTTCCAACAAAGCACTATTTCAGTTGATGAGAATGACGAATTGAGAGTAGGGACGAAACTGATCGAACCGGATTCTCAACCCCGAGATCCTTCCGTCCCAGATGAGCAGCGTTTCGTAATGAACATCTTGACCGCCTGTAAATCTTCTTCTTCCAGAAACCTGTTGAGAAAGATAGAAGTCGAGTAACTAACTCTTCATGCCTAAGGAATTTCGTGGTTTCCTTTCAACAATGCCAAGTCTAACCTAGTCTTCAATTTTTTTTTAGCATTAAAAATCATGTGACTACGAGCTGTTTTGGCCCCGTGCCGATCGTCCTAAAAAAGAAATAAAAAAAAAAAATTGTTGAGAAGTATTGACTGTGACCTCATTTCAAGGTTTTTTTAATACTATTTTTTTTTATTAACATGTATACGACTAGACTGAGAGTATGTTCTTGGCACAGCGCCATGTAGAAAAAAAAGGCATAGATCATCTTGAAGAATGCTTGAGAATTTGTCTGGTCTCATATGAGGATACATTTTCTTGACGAGCCCGGTTCACTAACTTTCGCCAGAATTCGAGATTCGCAGCGTACCTCTCTCTCTCTCTCTCTCTCTCTCTCTCTCTCTCTCTCTCTCTCTCTCTCTCTCTCTCTCTCTCTCTCTCTATATATATATATATATATAGTATATTATATTATATATATATATATTATATATATATATATAGATATATATATGTATATATTTTGTTCTCGTTTTCAGGAGTATTTTCTATGAAAGTTTTAGTTATTTGCCATATGCGTTTGTGCCTGCATTCTTGCCGTCGTCTTTCTACATCTGCTGGTGTTATTTTCCGTAATTTTCAAGATGATGAGGTGTTGCTAGGTTTCCCCGTTTATCTCTCTCTCTCTGTAATGAATATGTCTTCAGTATATATTTTTCATATATGAATTTATGGGCTGTCTGTTTTTTTTGTTGAACTTGGTCTGACCAATTTAATCTTGCTCTACGTAAATATCTCTCTTTCGGAAATATTTGATATTTTCAGATGAGATTGTCAGGTTTTGTTTACGACTGAGATCTCATTTAGGATTCAGACTCCAGTTTTGATGAGATCTTTGTTTTAGCCATTTAACCTGTAAGGCAACGTTGGCCATTGACCGCTGATCATTTTGTATTCGAGTTTGGTGGGTGACAGTCCTGATCCGTATGTAATGTGAGGAAGAGTGAGTAATCAGCTTTACGGATGCATATTTTGTAAAAGGAGAGAGAGAGAGAGACTGACTAGCCTTAATGACTCATTCAATTGTCCACAGAATTTATAAGGGTATAGTAGGGAACGTGGAGACATTTCAGAAAAAAATAGTTCATATATATTCCAAAAGAGAAATGAGATGAAAAATGAATTCCTTCAAGCTAAGTATGAATGACATCTGACAAATAACAGGGGACCCAGATGAAGGATTGAATGAGGCCGAACAGGAGGCCTCCAACCAAAAAAGGCCTGGTCACAAAACTGGAAATTCAAGAAGGAAAACCCGCCATCTGGATTCAAGACAGTTTCTGCCTTTGAAGGAAACGTTCGGGTGGGCACGATGAACGATTCGGAGACCGCATTTGGGATAGATGAACAAGCACAAAATGCGACGAAGTTTCCTCGGCTTAATCGAGTTTCTTGTACAGCGTATAATGCTGCATGAAACTCTCAGCCACGGTCCATGAAACTCTCTGCCGCGGCCCATGAATATTTCTGGCACAGCCCGGTGGTGCACTGTGTTGTTGACACCTATAACTGTGCGCATGATCATAGCTAACTTTACCATTAAATAAAATAGAAACCAATGAAGCCAGAGGACTGCAATTTGGTGTGTTTAATGATTGAAGGGTGAATGATAAACATACCAATTTACAATCATCTAGCCTCAGTAGTTTTTAAGTTCTGAGAGCGGGCAGAAAAAGTGCGGACGGACAGACAATCTCAATAGTGTGTCCTGTACAGAAAACCGAAACGTATTCAGAGGTTTGAGTTCGTTGTTCTGAATTCCGTAGAGGGAAAGTGTCGTCATTGCACCTCTTCCGGTGCACTGTAGACATTACTTAAGGTATTTGCAGCGCCCCCCTCGGTCCCTAGCTGCAACCGCTTCCATTCCTTTTTACTCTTATCTCCGTTCATATTCTCTTTCTTCCAACTTATTTACCACCTTCCCCTAACGCACCTTTCAGACCTTTTTGGTGTTAATATCCCTTTCAGCGCTGAATGACATCATAGGTCTTAGTACTAGGCCTTTGGTTTAACTTTTATATTCCATTATTCTGAATTACCTCGTGTTTAAGCCGGGAACAGAGGGAGCTCTTACTGGAAATGGGATAGATGTTCCAGGATATAGTAGTTTAGGTTGAACTTGAACCTGGAATTCGGCAAAGGCTTGTCGTGCAGACTGATGGAAGTTTAGGCTAGTTCCATGTCAGCGTTTATTTAAAAAAAAAAAAAAAACTAGTTATAAAATTAATTCTGGAAATAGTCCTTGCAGTCGAATGAGGATGCTCTATTGCATTATTTTATTACTGTTATAATATACAGTAACAATAATCAGTAGTATTATTATTAATAATGATAATGGTTATTGTTCTTGTACTAGAAAGTGGAGGCGTTAATTTATCTGAATTTCAATAATAATAATATTTTAATGTAAAGAGAAAGCGCCGTTTTATCAGGTTTTGGCATTCATTATGAATGTTTTTCTTATATATATATATATATATATATATATATATATATATATATATAATATATATATATATATATATATATATATATATATATGTATATATCCTAATTTAATTCTGTACCGAACTGCTCACTCGAACTGAGGATTAGAAAGTGTTGTTCGATGTTCCTGGGTCACTGCTTGATTACAGCAAGGAGATTCCGACTCGGAAAAGTAAATACTAAATTCAAGTTGCTTGCAGGTTAATGAGCTGAATTGCTTTACAGCGAAGTCTCTATATTTTTGCATTCTTTTTTCTACTGGAAGTTTATTTTTTCTCTTGTGATGTAGCTCGATCCCTCGCGTATTTTACATTGCGGATTTTGAGTACCCACACATTTTCTTATGTTATTTGTTTTGAAGAAGCCTGTCATACTAGTAAGATAGAGCAGACCTTATTCGAATGCTGCGTGGAGCTCTCTCTCTCTCTCTCTCTCTCTCTCTCTCTCTCTCTCTCTCTCTCTCTCTCTCTCTCTCTCTCTATTATATATATATATATATATATATATATATATATATATATATATATATATAATAGCTATAATGTAAATATATTTATTGATTTAAATTTCTCCGGCGACGTGGCTTTAGTCATTAACGCTGAAAAACACGAACAAATAAATAATATATATGTGTGTGTTACCCTTATTTGCACCTTATATAGATTGTTTTGGATGAACTTGCAGGGCCCCTCCCATCATCTCTCTCTCTCCTCTCTCTCTCTCTCTCTCTCTCTCTCTCTCTCTCCATTTAGGGTTAGTTAGGTTGGTCAAGATTTTTCAAGCTGTTTTACACACATATCTCTCTCTCTCTCTCTCTCTCTCACTCTCTCGCTCCTCTCTCGTCTCCATCCGTTCCACCTCCTCGTCTCTCTCTCTCTCTCCCCTCTCTCTCTCTCTCTCTCTCTATATATATATCTATATATATATATAAATATATAATATATATATAAATATATATATATATATATTCATATATATATAAAATATATATATATATATATATTCATTATATGTATATATATATTATATTATATTATATAGTATATATATAGTCTTCAACACTATTTTCATCTCCATTTGCATACACATTCAGCTCTGCTTTGCAACTTTTGATACATGTAACGTTCATCTTATATTTTGATTTTTGTGTTTATTTGGTGAATGGTGATGTACTTGCAATACCAGACTTAGCAGTTTTTCCCTGCCATTTCCATTAGGCACTAATATATATATCCATGAATATTATTACACACTGCTGATAAGTCTTTCATTTGCTCACTTACTTACAGCTCTTCATTTTTTCTTTTGTCTTTAAATTTGTTCATACTTCCATTGGCAGTAGATAATAGTCAAACTGTATGTTTTAGCTCAAACTTCTTTTTCAATGTAAAAACTCCTTGCATACATCGCAAATTGAATTCTATATCTCTATCGATCCACGTCAAAAATAGTTTTTAGTAAAATGAAGACATTACTCCATGAAATGAAAAATTGTTTTGGAAATGTATTAAAGGCCCAGAAAAGTTAAAATGACGAACACAAAATATAACAAAGAAATAATAAGTAATTTCTGTTTTGTCATTTTAGGCACCTGGAGGCCTTTGGTTATGAATTTTGTCCTGTAAGTCAAGGTAAAATATATTGAATTTCCCTGCACTTCACTCTAACAGTATTATATTAAAACTACTCTTGTTTAAAATAAGCTTATATCAGTTTTGCTGCTAATAAGTCATGTCTTGTTTTTGTGGATCTTCAGTGATAAAACCATTGTCAGGTGAATTGATAGTACTTTGACAATTCTATTATTATTATTATTATTATTATTATATTGTAGCTTAGGAAGCAGACCCTCTCTCAAGCATACTTTATTAAAAGTAATGGCTACTTCAGCAGCATTACACTTGTAGAGATTCTTCTCTATTTTGCGAATAGCGGCTTTTTCAGTGCTACTTAAACAGCCAGTTTAAAAGAAAAAGCGCCTATAGAGGTCATGGGTAAAATACGGGTCAAAATATGGTGTATATATTTGAAATTTTACAGATAAAACTATGATACCATAGTCATCAAAGTCCATTAACGATTCTCTCTCTCTCTCTCTCTATCTCTCTCTCTCTCTCTCTCTCTTTCTTAAAGCGAGCTTTCGTCTGGAGCTGCCAGACATCCTCGGCTGGGAAGCTGAGGGTGGACTGATCTTGGTGCGGTGTCCGTCCTCCTTATATCTGTGGTTGACAGCAAGGGGTCTGCCCCATGCTTGTCTCCTATTGGCTGGTGGCGGTGAGTCTTGTTTTCATTGGCTGCCTGAGCCAGGTCTCAAGCTTTCCTCGAACCGATGGTTGCGTTGCAGCATATCCTGCAGCCGCCTGGACCTCCTAAGCGGCGCTGTAACATTGGATGGGCGTTGCGCTACGCTGTGGGACGTCACGGCTACTTTGATTTCCATCGGCTGCAGGAGTACCTCGTTCGGGGGCGTTGTCATCCATAGAGTTGTCATGATCGGTGGTGTCATTGTTAGTGGCAGGTCTTCTCATACTCGTAGGGGGAGGAGAAATTCTTCCTGCGTCCGTATTCAGTGAAGGTTTTTATTTGCTGGATGAGGAGCGCCTCCAGCAGGCGCAACCGACGGGCATCAGGGGCCTTCCCGATGATCTTCGTGTTCTTTATGATGACATCTCGGGAGATGGCCTCGTGATGTTTGGTGCGGGCGTGATTCTTTATAGCCCCCTCTTGGGCGTGGCACGAGAGTCTCTTCGACAGTCGCATGGTAGTCATACCTACGAGGCGCCGCTGCATTCGCGGACTGGCATGTATACTGGTACACTACATGCGTTCTGCTTCAGGGGTTCTCGTACCTGTGGAGAGTTTGTTTTTCATAATAAGATCGTGCGTCCTCCGATTCTGGTAATATATGATTAAGTCGATATTCTTGGTGTCGTCAGTCGGGGATACATCACAAATAATTTTCTTGATGGCGTCCTCTTCTTCACGGTAATGGGAACTCATGAAGGCTTTGTAGTACAGCTTGATATTATCCTGGGGGCGGGGCTGCGGGCTCTCACTACCGTACCATTTCTCCAGGGCTGTGCGGACTTCCTTGCTGATTAATTTATTTGAGTACCCGTTATTCACAAGTACTTGGGAGGCGCGGTCGAGTTCCTGGTGAGTGTCCTGCCAGGTCGAGCAGTGGGAGAGGGCCCTCCTGACGAACAGCCCTGACGGTGGTGCTTTTGAATCTGGCGGGGCACTCGCTGTCAGCCCTGGAGAAATGGTACGGTAGTGAGAGCCCGCAGCCCCGCCCCCAGGATAATATCAAGCTGTACTACAAAGCCTTCATGAGTTCCCATTAACCGTGAAGAAGAGGACGCCATCAAGAAAATTATTTCTGATAATGTATCCCCGACTGACGACACCAAGAATATCGACTTAATCATATATTACCAGAATCGGAGACGCGCGATCTTATTATGAAAAATAACCCCTCTCCACAGGTACGAGAACCCCTGAAGCAGACGCATGTAGTGTACCAGTATACATGCCCAGTCCGCGAATGCAGCGGCGCCTACGTAGGTATGACTACCATGCGACTGTCGAAGAGACTCTCGTGCCACGCCCAAGAGGGGGCTATAAAGAATCACGCCCGCACCAAACATCACGAGGCCATCTCCCAGAATGTCATCATAAAGAACACGAAGATCATCGGGAGGACCCCTGATGCCCGTCGGTTGCGCCTGCTGGAGGCGCTCCTCATCAGCAAATAAAACCTTCACTGAATACGACGCAGGAAGAATTTCTCCTCCCTACGAGTATGAGAAGACCTGCCACTAACATGACACCACCGATCATGACAACTCTATGATGACAACGCCCCCGAACGAGGTACTCCTGCAGCCGATGGAAATCAAAGTAGCCGTGACGTCCCACAGCGTAGCGCAACGCCCATCAATGTTACAGCGCCGCTTAGGAGGTCCAGGCGGCTGCAGGATATGCTGCAACGCAAACCATCGGTTCGAGGAAAGTG
>NC_087217.1:65733325-65753325 GCF_015104395.2 Macrobrachium nipponense | reverse complement strand
AACTGAAAACGCCTATTTTGAGGAAATTGATGTTTGCGATGTTCACAAATATTAAAGGACGTAAAACCATCAACCATAGAAAGGAATGATTACATATATAATCAGCTTTCCCTTTTTTATTCGTTCATTAGCGTATGAGCATGTCTCCCTCTTTCCCCCCCCCCCCCCCCCCCCCCCCCCCCCCCCCCCCCCCCCCCCCCCCCCCCCCCCCCCCCCCCCCCCCCCACCCCCCCCCCCCCCCCCCCCACCCCCCCCCCCCCCCCCCCACCCCCCCCCCCCCCCCCCCCCCCCCCCCCCCCCCCCCCCCCCCCCCCTCTTCTTTCTCTCTCTCTCTCTCTCTCTCTCGAGTGATTTGATCCAGCTGTATCTGGGATTTCATCCCGTTTTCTGATACTTGATTTGATAGTTTTTCTTTCAACTAAGGTCGTATTTCAAAATCATATCGCGGTTCTTTTTATCTTCTCTGTGTATTATTATTGAATGATAAAAGTCCGCGAAGGATTAACAACGATCTAGAGGGGCGCATGTGAGAAAACAAGTAGTCTGTTGTTGCTGGGTTAGAAAACCCTGACTGTTTTAGTTGTCATTTATTTGGCTGTCTTGTTATGCCGACAATACCACGGTCGTCTGTGATTCGGTTTATCGTGTAGTCTGAAGACTGCGACAGCTTTAACTTCATCGAGGGCTGTGTGATTACAACGCAGCTTGTACTTTTGTCATATACTTTTATAGGGTTACATAAAATTTCTTGGAAGGCTTTCTGTAAAAAGCTGTAGGGAAGCTCGAGGTAGATAAAGGCACCATACATATTTATTCATTCATTTATTCATTCATTCATTCATACATATATATTATTTATTCGAGCTACAAATATCATTTAATATCTAATTCGCCCTACCTTGGAATTAATATATTTTCATATATGTAAACTGAAGGGGAATTTTTTAGTTGATAATTTCGTCCTCTCGTGGGTTCAAACCACCGCTCAGCGGACAGAGAAAAAATCAGGACGTCAGTGATGTTATCGATTCGGCTAACAAGTGAGGTTGTCAGTTTATACGGACTCCGACCTTACAAATCACCGTCGAACTTCGGGTATTCGTAATTAGAATCTATATCCAACCCCCTGTACCATGATATATATATATATATATATATATATATATATATATATATATATATATATATATATATATATCTATATATATATATATATATATATATATATATATATATGTATAATATATATATATATATATATATATATATATATATATATATATATGATATATATATATATATATATATATATATATATATATATATATATATTATATATATAACTTCAGTAATGAGATAAACAAATGTTGGTCCATATTTTGATTAGTATCTAGATAAGAAAGAAGTCGGTTAGTGGTGGAACGTACCGAAGCCAAACTTGTAAAGGAATCATTCTGCGGTCTTATTTAGTTGGGAATCTCTTCATTTTTGCATGATGCTTGTGTGAAAATTGACAATCACTTTGGAAACAAAGGGATTATTATTATTATTATTATTATTATTATATTATTAATTATTATTATTATTATTATTATTATTATTATTATTATTATTATTATTTTCTTTTGCTCTATCACAGTCCTCCAATTCGACTGGGTGGTATTTATAGTGTGGGGTTCCGGGTTGCATCCTGCCTCCTTAGGAGTCCATCACTTTTCTTACTATGTGCGCCGTTTCTAGGATCACACTCTTCTGCATGAGTCCTGGAGCTACTTCAGCGTCTAGTTTTTCTAGATTCCTTTTCAGGGATCTTGGGATCGTGCCTAGTGCTCCTATAATTATGGGTACGATTTCCACTGGCATATCCCATATCCTTCTTATTTCTATTTTCAGATCTTGATACTTATCCATTTTTTCCCTCTCTTTCTCTTCAACTCTGGTGTCCCATGGTATTGCGACATCAGTGAGTGATACTTGCTTCTTGACTTTGTCAATCAACGTCACGTCTGGTCTATTTGCACATATCGCCCTATCCGTTCTGATACCATAGTCCCAGAGGATCTTTGCCTGATCGTTTTCTATCACTCCCTCAGGTTGGTGCTCTTACCACTTATTACTGCAAGGTAGCTGATGTTTCTTGCACAGGCTCATGTGGAGGGCTTTTGCCACTGAATGATGCCTCTTTTTGTACTGGTTCTGTGCAAGTGCCGGGCATTCGCTTGCTATGTGGTTTATGGTTTCATTTTTCGTATTGCACTTCCTACATATGGGAGAGATGTTATTTCCGTCTATCGTTCTTTGAACATATTCTGGGTTCTTAGGGCCTGATCTTGTGCCGCTGTATCATTCCTTCAGTTTCCTTCTTTAGCTCTCCCTCTGTAGCCATTGCCATGTGTCATCGCTGGCTAGTTTCTTTAGTTTGTCTCATGTATTGTCCGTGCAATGGCTTGTTGTGCCAGTCCTCTGTTCTGTCTGTCATTCTCATGTCTCTGTATATTTGTGGGTCTTCGTCTACTTTTATTAGTCATTCTTCCCATGCACTCTTTAGCCACTCGTCTTCACTGGTTTTCAGATATTGCCCCAGTGCTCTGTTCTCGATGTTGACGCAGTCCTCTATACTTAGTAGTCCTCTCCCTCCTTTCTTTCGTGTTATGTATAGTCTGTCCGTATTTGCTCTTGGGTGTAGTGCTTTGTGTATCGTCATATGTTTCCTGGTTTTCTGATCTATGCTGCGGAGTTCTGCCTTCGTCCATTCCACTATTCCTGCGCTGTATCTGATTACTGGCACTGCCCATGTGTTTATGGCTTTTATCAAGATTTCCGGCGTTGAGTTTTGATTTGAGTATCGCCTTGAGTCTCTGCATATATTCTTTTCCTGATCGTGTCCTTCATCTCATGGTGTTTTAAATCCCCTCCTTCCATTATTCCCAGGTATTATTATTATTATTATTTATTATTATTATTATTATTATTACTTATTACATTATTATTATTATGTTGACGGTTAGCTGATTTCGAATCTAAATAAAAAAACATGAATTCAACAGGAATATGTTTAGCATTTAGCAGAGTTGTAACTAACCTTTATGTATTGATTGCCCAGGGGATTACTCACTGTCACTCCAGGTTAAAATCACAGAAAAAGAGAAAGATTTTAGATGAAGAGATTTTATTAGTAAAAAAAAAAAGAAAAAAAAGAAAAGAAAAGGAAAATTGCCATACTAGATGATCGCCCCTCAGGAGCCATCGGCTTAAAACAGCACACTCAACCGAGTACTCGTCCTCAGATATTCATATAGAAGATTCCTTTCAAATTTGACACCTTTTTCCCCAAAATTAAGAAATTCTTTAAATGGACCTTTTAATAGAGAGAGAGAGAGAGAGAGAGAGAGAGAGAGAGAGAGATCGTCTATTTTGAAATTGGCTACAATTTTGACATCGGCAACTGATTTTGGACTACAAACCATACAGACAGACATAAGGCTACAGAAGGGAGGAGGAGGAGGAAGAAGTATTGGGTCATTATACAAAGAAAATGTCAAACCGCCCTAAAAAAATGAATAGATAAATTAAAAACTTATTTTTTGCCCGATGGATTCTCTAGGTTTAGCGAGTCCATTCTGTAATATAGTTGATTATGTATGTGAAATGCATTAACGAATTGTGTAAAATGACTTTAAGAATTAAATAGTATTTGAAAAAAAGGTGGCTCATTTTGAACATTAGGAGCTCTTCAAGACATGTTCAGAATGATAAATATGAATTCATAATGTACGGCCATAAGTAAATCAGTCATATTTGGGCTACTTGTCTGTGGGACGTAGTCGGTGTGACGTCCCCAAATTTTAGAAAAAAAGTCATATTTATTTATAGATCCTTCATTTAGCTGAAGAGCCGTTGAGTGATAATGTACCAAATGATGAAAGTGACCCCTGGTAAAGCAGGTATGTCTAAGCTAATTCTCTGAGGGACCGAATCGGCATTATAGTCCCCAAGGTTCGTAGAAATGCACACTATGCTGCCGACTACCGGAATGAGCTGCTTGTGAATAAACCTGGCTTATAAGCCCCTCCCTCCTTATCGCTGATTGGTCCATTTATACGGCTTATATCTCAAATGCCCTTACGTAAGTGACAGGGAATTCCTGTTGATAGGGAGGTTTTATTACCTGGTTTAGTGGATGCAAGGTACAACTCCTTAACTTCTCAAGTGAAATAAAGTGATTATGGATGCTTGTGCGCACCTCTAAAAGGGTGGAAAGCGTCTCCATCGATAAGATTAAATCGTGCTGATATGAAGGAACGTGTAGCTTGGATAAGAGTTGGGTCGCATTCAAAATAGTCCTATGTTTGGAAAGTATAGTTTATTTCCTTCCGCATTTTTACGTCTTTGAAGGGTCGGGATTTGCTTCTTTCATCCCCTCATCTTATGTACCCAAAAGGGCTTGTGCGTCAAAGTAATAATGATGATAATAAGAAGAATGGGGAAGCAAATCCACATTTACGTATATTTAAAGAACAGTCTGTACAGATAGCTTTCGGGAATCTATTCGAACAGATTCCCGAAATCTATCTATACAGATTTATCTTTAAATATATGTACATATTCATAACTGTGGATATGTTCCTCCATTGTAGGACGTGTGCTACAATGAGAATGTTTTAATAAGAAGAATTTCAAGATACTTTCCCGAACGATGTCAGAACTGACGCGACTCTTCCTTGAAAAACAAACGCCTATCAACAAGCGAGGCGACGGATGAATATTTTATTCGCCTGCTTCCAAACCTGCCACCGATAACCTGTTTGCCGACCCCTCTTATGCGCCCTATCTCTTACCTGTGCCTGTAGCTTTTCGTCGGCACTTACGTAAAGCTTTTAATCGGAGTCCTCTTTGCCACTGACTGCCAGATTTAATGGGCGTCATTTATCCTTAGCTACGTCCTCGTCTTTTACGTGGTCGGGGGTTGAGGGTGACTACTAATCTTCTCCTTTATTCCTTTATCACTTATGTAATCATCTTCGTTTTATGTCTTTAATTCTTTTAGCACTTATTTATTCATCTTTTCTATATCTTCCCTTAGTTTTTCGTTTGTTCCTTTATTCTATTTTTCTCTTTATTCTTGCCCTCCTGAAACTTCTTTTTTCTTATATCTTTCCTTTGCTCATATGGTCTACGTAGCCTCCTCTTATCTCATTTATTCTTTTATTTCTTTCGTATGTTTTGTTCATATGTGTTTTGTATGACCGTTTAGTCTTCTCATGTATTCTTGCATTTCCTTTTCATAATTATTCGTATTTTTCATAAACTGTTCATATCTTCATATACCTCTGTTTCTTCATATACTCCTTATATGAAGAATGGAGGTATATGAAGACACAAACCGTTTATGTAAAAAACGACAATTGGGGAAAAGGAAATACAAGAATAAAAGAGAAGACTAAGTGATGATATATAACACCTATGAACAGAGGATAGGGAGAAATAATTTATTGTAGTCATATTCTTCCACCTCATCTGTCACTTTCCTTTTTTTTTATTCTCCTAATACATTATTTTTATCTTCTTTCGTTCTTCTTCTAATATTTCCTTTTGCTTCTCCGCCGCATTTCCTTGTCACGCTTTTATTCTCTTGTTCGAACTCCTGGTTTTATGCCCTTTCCTCATTTCTCTCTCCCTTTACTGCACGCTGTTCCCCTTTCCCTTTTCTTCTCATCTTCGTCGTCCTATTATCTCCTCTTTTCTTTTACCCCCCCCCCCCTCCTTTACAATGCCCTGTAAATGAACCCATCTTTCTCTCTTTCTCTTTCTTTCCTCATCTTTGCTTCTTTTTCCACTCATCATCCTCTTCCTGTCTCGTTTCTGTCTATTTTTTTTTTTTTTTATCAAAACTCCCTTTCCTTCTCCTCCTCTCTTTTTATTTCATGTTTTCCAGTGAAACGATTTGTAAAGGGGGCCTTGGTACAGTAATTTTATTATATTTGTTATAGGAAATTTATTGTGTATCGGATTTTTTTATTTCGTTAATTCTATTGAGTCGTTTTCCAGTTTGTCATTATATATATATATTATATATATATATATATATATATATATATATATATATATATATATATTTATACATATATATATATATGTATATATATATATATATATATATATATTATATATATATACTACACTTATTCATATGAGGGCTTAGTTTATTATAAGGGTTAACCCTTTGCTTCTTAATTTTGAGGGGAGATGAGGTTGCTACCCTCATTCATTTTGTTGTCTTTGCTGCTATCCATCACAGTCGAGTCATTACCAAGTCAGTGATTCACTGCGAAGGTCAAAAGGAACACAGAGTTTTAAGAAACGGGCCTAAATTGGTTACCTCCACGCGAGGTCGATTTCGGTATATATTCTCGCCTGTTGAGATGAAGAAACTTCCGAGTTTTTGTAAGCAAATGATAAGAGATAAAATTGACCGACAGCTGCTTCAGAGAATAAACATCCGAATGAACCTATTCTTGAAGAAGAAATTCCGAATCCCCCAGTGGTTAGTGGCTAATTTACACCGGCGTGAAGATTTCTCATTGGCGCGAAAGAGATATTGAGTCATCCCGACTCTATCTCTCGTCGTGTATCTCGTCAGCGGCTGGATATAACCAAGATTGATTAGCATACGAATTTCATGAGCACGTAGTTCGGCCTCTCGGAGCATTCGTTATCGGAGAGACCATTAAGAATGCTTGTATATGCTTGAAAGCGTTAATTATCGGATGAGGGAAAGTGAATTATTGGCTGGTGGTGTTCGCTGCGAGATGATCATGTTTGCTTCAAGATAAAGGAGTCTATTTGCGTCTCATTTTCGTGAGCTGTGAATCATTTGCTTTTATGGGGTTTCTCGCGTGTGTTGCTGGAGAATGTTTGTACCTGGAATGGGCTGGAAATCCAATATTTTTCTTTCTTTCTTTTTTGTTGGTGGGGGGTGGGGGAGTTATGGGCGAGGGCTGATTTTTACTTTAGAGTGATTGCATCACAGTTTGTGGACTGTTAGACGTTTACTTTTTTTTATAATTCTTTTTGCTTGCAATGCATTTTAACCTGTAAACCGGTTGCTCGCTTAGTGTTTTTAGCGTCTGCTTGAGAATGACGTAATAGGTAGGAGACTCAAAACATTGGTCATGATTTCACGGATTTCCTCAGAGGGTCACATCCTTCTTTTTTGTTCATTTTGATATTTTGTTTGGAACTTTATGACTTTCAAAAAGCTCCACTTGAAAGGCCTTAGAAGCCAACAGATGAGTTCGTGTTTATAGTCGCATAACTGGTCATAATATCCAGTTTTAGTGGGCAATCGTCCTTCTGGGCGAGGCCGGGTTGTTAAATGATCCTCTTGTAAACAAGTTGCTTGTTTCGCGATTTTCTCATGCTTGTGAGTTGAGATCTTAATGGTATGTAATAAGCAAACCTTGCTTGCTTCGTGTTTTATTTTTTTTTTATTTTTACAATTCGTGTCAGTTGCTAAGCTGCACTGCAGCCTGTTATTACGTCTATGAGGGGTAGGAAATTACCATCATCCAAATATGGGGTTTCGAATCGACTGTTTTAAATCGATAAGACGCTTGCCTCCTTGTGAGAAGTCAGTAACAAGGGAGGTGAGGAACGACCACGGAAAGCATTGTTATGGGGTGTGGGTGTGAGGAGATAACCTGTAGCTATGTGAGGAAAGAGTGAGGTAAGAAGGTATGATAAATAAAATAGAAATAAGAAAACATGATATTATCGGTTGTGCAACAGTGAACATGAGAGAAAAAATTGCCCCATCGTGTACAAGACACTTTCTTGCAGGTGTAAGAAATGGACACGCAAAGTTAATAAATGATGATTCTCATGGTGATGCATTGCTCTCTCTCTCTCTCTCTCTCTCTCTCTCTCTCTCTCTCTCTCTAATAAGAAGATCCACAGATAATTGTATTACATTTGAACATATTGCTTTTGCTTTCTGATTAAGCTGGTCTTCTGTCGTAGCGACAGTAGTTCCTTGATCGGGTAGCAGAAAAAGTTATTGTTTTAACTAGTTTGACTTTATTTGACTATTTTTCTCTCCTTTGTTAGTATTCCGTAGTATTATCATTATTAAGATGATCAAAATGTATCGGCATGGAACGATAATGTAGCAACTTGTACCGAAAAGAAGACTTCTAATGGCTGAGGAATGTCACGTGTGTCATCTCTCTCTCTCTCTCTCTCTCTCTCTCTCTCTCCTCAATGCGATAATCCCCTATGACCGGAGGTGTAGAATCACTAGATAATCTCTCTCTCTCTCCTCAATGCGATAATCCCCTATGACTGGAGGTGTAGAATCACTAGATAATCTCTCTCTCTCTCTCTCTCTCTCTCTCTCTCTCCTCAATGCGGTAATCCCCTATGACTGGAGGTGTAGAATCTCTCTCTCTCTCTCTCTCTCTCTCTCTCTCTCTCTCTCTCTCTCTCTCTTCTTTCTCTCTCTCTCTCCTCAATGGTGTAATCCCCTATCACCGGAGGAGGTGTAGAATCACTAGATAATCTCTCTCTCTCTCTCTCTCTCTCTCTCTCTCTCCTCTCTTTCCCTCAATGCGGTAATCCCCTATGACCGGAGGTGTAGAATCAACAGGATAATCTCTATCTCTCCTCTCTCTCTCTCTCTCTTTCTCAATGCGGTAATCCAATCCCCTAGACCGGAGGTGTTAGAATACTAGATAATATCTCTCTCTCTCTCTCTCTCTCTCTCTTTGTGCGTGTGTGTCTGTTTGTCATATCTTGAATACAGTTAGCTTTAAACAAAAATTTTGCAGGAAGCTGTTACCTAATGTAGATCTTGATGTTTCGATAAGAGAGATGGTGTATGATGTAACGCAACAAGTTCTTTGTTGCAAGAATGATGTGTTCATAATTTATGCACCTACTGTGGACCGACAGTCCAACAGTCCTCTTTGCCAGCGAAATTAACGTTCACTTTATATTTCATACACAGACACACACACATACACACACACAGATTCTATATATATATATATATATATATATATATATCTATATATAAATATAATATGTGTATATGTGTGTGCGTGTGTGTGGTGTGTAGGTGGGTGTGTGTGGGTGTATTTCGGTGTTGGGCAAAAATCTACCAAGTTAATTCCTAACTTTTTTTTATATACTAAATAGAAACAACAGATTTTTAATGCTAAGTGTAATCATGATATATATATATATATATATATATATATATATATATATATATATATATATATGTATATATGCATATATATGTATACATATGTATATATATATAATGTATACGTATGTATAATATATATATTATATATATATATATATATATATATATATATTATATATATAGTATATATATATATATATATATATCTACAATAAATGGAAATGTTTGAAAAAAACAGATGGATTTTCCTAAGGAAATAGACACATAAGTGCATGAACCGACTGCGGAACCAGCCCTTCTTCATGTAGGTAAAGTGATGTTGAACGTGAATGGAGTACCAAGGGTCCGAAATGTTGAGATGAATTATATGTGTCGTATAAGACGAATAAGTAGGGTTAAAAATGGTACATAAAAATTACAAAGATTTGATAACAAGTTTCTATATCGAGTAGTTAAAAAAAATATGTGGATCAATATGTTTAAACGTAGATAGGTTGTTTGACGACGATAGGCTGGTGATAAGAAGAGTTAATTCCGAAGCGTAGGATGAAGGGGGAGAAGTAAACTATGAAGTGGCTGACTAGATGGCGTAGAAAAATAAAGGAACGTAAGGGCCTTTATTTTTAGGACATTAGAGAGTTCGTGCAAGCACTGTTTGTAGGATGTCATCTCGCTGTTGATTCGCTTTTTGTGTACTTCCATGAAATGGTTGATGCCTTGGAAGCTTTTGCTCGGTGGTTGATCCAGGAATCATCAGTTAAAGGCTGGAAGTGGCAGGGACTTCTGCTTTGTTTTTCATGAGCCACCCCATATTTGGGGAAAATCATTTGAGTTTTTTTTTATCTCTTCATATTTTACTTTCTTCGTCGCTTTTTTTTGTCTGAAAACAGAAACAGGAACAAGAGAGGCAATAGGATTTTAGGCTTTAGATTTTGTCTTTTTGTAACTATAGGTAGACTTATCTACGAAATGAGGTTGGTTTGATAATTGAATTTATCAACACAAAGGCTTGGGTGTGGGAATTTCATTGCCAATTACTTTTAATAGCTTGTAATTGCACGTTAACTTTAAAAACTGATAGACATTATGATACAGTTTGCACAGTATTTTCTTTCTATCTTTCTTTTATCCTGTATAAAGGATTATCATAGTTATTGTAGGTATTATAGATTTACATTATTATTAGTGGAAGAAATCAAGCCCAAAATTGCCCAGCCAATCTTAGGAAAAATGTTCAACCAACAAAAGTTAACTGTTATTACGCAAGATGAAGAATATTTATAATGTTCCAGTTTTCTATTTTGCATTTTTCTACCTGATCTTCTATCATAATATACACTTATATGGTTATATGATGGTGGCACGGCATTCGATTGTGTTTCTCGTGCATCATATTTTTAAGAAATAATGGCTTATCAAGTGGAAGGAAGGTGTAACTCGCGAGAATTTGAATGAAATATAATTACATCTTTATTTGCGAATCTCATTCTTCATTATCCTTCGGCTAATGTAAGCGAGCCACAGATATTAATGTCATTGATATTGTATTGTGCTCTCAAGGCTATTCCTCATCTAGGATGTTTTCTCCCTTGGGTTAATCTATTTTCCCTTATCTTCTCAAGGAGGAACCCTCTCTCTCTCTCTCTCTCTCTCTCTCTCTCTCAAAGTAATTGTATATAGGTAGGAGGAATGTTTCCTTACAACTCAAGATATCTGTGCTGGCCGTAGCAGTGAATAATGCACTCGGTTGTTAGTCGACTGTTGAGGGAATAAAGAGAAGTGTGTGATAAAAACGTATTTTTCAAACGTCAGTGATCAGCATCCGTCAAAATGTCTTGCCATATTCATGGGTATGCTGCTGAGAGAGAGAGAGAGAGAGAGAGAGAGAGAGAGAGAGAGAGAGAGTATGATGAATGTTGCCATCAGGTGATGGTGAGGTGAGGACCTCCCTTTCGAGAATGACTTCCTCTGACTTTCGAGGTGAGGATTACCTCGTTGAGGCGTTCATTTTCTCTAGCGAGGTGAGGCCTACTACCTCGTCGACGCTGATTTTCCTCCTTGCGAGGTGAGGCCTACCCTCGTATACCTTCACTTCCCATCTGGCTGACGGTCGACAGTTTTGAGGCCTAATACCTCGTCGACGGCTTGATTTTCTCTTGCGGGAGAGTGAGGAATTACCTCGTTGACGCTTGTTTTTCTTGTCTGATCAGTGAGGATTACCTCGTCGACGCTTGATTTTTCTCTTGCGATGTGAGGATTAACCTCCTCGACGCTTGATTTTCTCCTTGCGAGGTGAGGGTTTACCTCGTCACGCTTGATTTTCTCTTGCGAGTGAGGGCCTTACCTCGTCGACGCTTGATTTTCTGGCGATTGGCGGTGAGGACTAGGTACCTCGTCGCGCTTGATTTTCTCTTGCGAGGTTAAGGCCTACCCTCGATTGATTTTCCTCTTTTTGCGAGGTGAGGCCTATCTCGTTGCGAGGTGAAGCCTTACCTCGTCGCAGCTTGGATTTTCTCTTGCGAGTGAGCTTACCTCGTCGACGCTTGATTTTCTCTGCTAGTGAAGCCTACCTGTCGACGCTTGATTTTCCTCTTGAGCTGAATTTTCCTTCATGCGAGGTGAAGGCCTTACCTCGTCGACGCTTTGATTTTCTCTATGCGAGGTGAGGGCTTACCTCGTCGACGCTTGATTTTCTCTTGCGAGGGTGAGGCCTACCTCGTTGACGCTAAAATTGATTTTCTCTTGCGAGGTAGGCCTACCTCGTCGAACGCTTGATTTTCTCTAGCGAGGTGAGGCTACCTCGTCGACGCTTGATTTCAAAATCCTCTTAGCGAGGGTGAGGCCTAACATGCGTTACGACGCTGAGGTTATCGGCGACGCTTGATTTTTCTCTGCGAGGTGAAGCCTACCTCGTCGCGCTTGATATTTACCTCTCGAGGTAGGTCTACCTTCGTCGACGTTGATTTTACTCTTGCGAGGTGGGCCTTACCTCGTCGACTGCCTAATTGTTTTCTCCTTGCGAGGTGGAAGCCTTACCTTAGTCCGACCTTGATTATTTTTCTCTTGCGAGGTGAGGATTTACCTCGTCGACGCTTTGATTTTCTCTTTGCGATGTGAAGGCCTACCTAGGTCGGCCTTGCTTTGATTTTCTTCCTTGCGAGGTTTAAGTTCCTTTACCTTCCGGCGACAGCTTGATTTTCCTCTTGCGAGGTGAAGGCCTACCTTACCTTCGAGGCAAGGCCTGTTGATTTCACTCTTGCGAGGTTAGGATACCTCGTCGCGCTTTGATTTTTCTCTTGGCGAGGGAGGCCTACTTCGGTCGACGCTTTGTTTTCCTCTTGCGAGGTAAGGCCCTACCTCGTTGACCGCTTGATTTTCTCTGCGAGGTGAGCCTACCTTCGTCCACGCTTGATTTTCTCTTGGGGCGAGGTGAAGGCCTACCTCGTCGACGCTTGATTTTCTCTTGCGAGGTGAAGATACCTCGTCGACGCTTGATTTTCTCTTGCGAGGTGAGGGTTACCTCGTCGACGCTTGATTTTCTCTTGCGAGGTGAGGCCTACCTCGTCGACGCTTGATTTTCTCTTGCGAGGTGGGGGTTTTTACCGCGTCGCGGCTTTATTATTTTCTCTTGCGAGGTGAGGCCTACCTCGTCGACGCTTGATTTTCTCTTGCGAGGTGAGGCTTACCTCGTCGACGCTTGATTTTCTCTTGCGAGGTGAAGCCTACCTCGTCGACGCTTGATTTTCTCTTGCGAGGTGAGGCTTACCTCGTCGACGCTTGATTTTTTTTTCTCATGCGAGATGATTGCTACCTCTCGAAACGCTTTTGTTTTCCTCTTGCGAGGTAGGCCTAACGTACTTGCTTGATTTTTCCTCTGGACAGAGGTGAGGCCTACCTCGTCGACGCTTGATTTTTCTACCTTGCGAGGTGAGTTACTACCTCGTCGACGCTTGATTTTCTCATGCGAGTGAGTGTTACCGTCGTCGACGCTTGATTTTCTCTTGCGAGGTGAGGCCTACCTCGTCGACGCTTGATTTTCTCTTGCGAGGTGAAGCCTACCTCGTCGACGCTTGATTTTCTCTTGCGAGGTGAGGGTTACCTCGTCGACGCTTGATTTTCTCTTGGGTGACCCTGTGAAGCCCTACCTCGTCGACGCTTGATTTTCTCTTGCGAGGTGAGGGTTACCTCGTCGACGCTTGAATTTTCCTCGGTTGCGAGTGAGGCTTACCTTTCTTTTGACTGCTTGATTTTTCCTCTTG
The DNA here is from genome assembly GCF_015104395.2 of Macrobrachium nipponense. Lineage (NCBI taxonomy): Eukaryota > Metazoa > Arthropoda > Malacostraca > Decapoda > Palaemonidae > Macrobrachium > Macrobrachium nipponense. The sequence goes on along the minus strand of NC_087217.1, from coordinate 65,739,858 downwards.
CGAGTGAATCCTTGGACTACTCGTTGACGCTTGATTTTCTCTTGCGAGGTGAGGGTTACCTCGTCGAGGCTTCATTTTCTCTTACTTTTGAGGTGAGGGTTACCTTTCTGAGGTTTCATTATCTCTTACGAGGTGAGGGTTACCTCGTCGAGGCTTGATTTCCTCTTACTTAGGAAGTGAGAGTTACCTCGTCAAAACTTTATTTTCTCTTACTTTAGAGGTGAGGGTTATCTCGTCGAGGTTTGATTTTCTCTTACGAGATGAGGGTTACCTCGTCGAGGCTTCATTTGCTCTTACTTTTGAGGGTAGGGTTACATCGTCGAGGCTTCATTTGCTCTTACTTTCGAGGGTAGGGTTACCTCGTCGAGGCTCTGTCTGACGGGGGCAAGAATTTGCTTGTAAGAGCAATCTTTCTTATAATTTTGTTTTAATTAGCCATATGGCAGACATTCTGACGGATGCTGATCACTGTCGTTTGAGAGCACGTCTTTCTCTCACACTTTTCTATATTTCCACAACAGTCGACTAACAACCGAGGGCATAATTCATTGCTATGGTTAACACAGATATCTTGGGTTGTAAGGAAACATTCCCACATGTATATTGTTACAGAGAGAGAGAGAGAGAGAGAGAGAGAGAGAGAGAGAGGGAGAGAGAGAGACCCTACCTTACAGACCTTACATCTTGTTCGGGTTGCCCCAGGTCCCTCAGTTTGAGGCACCTCTAATGTCTACCAGAGAGTTGCTAGTACATCTTCCGGTATATTTTGCATCTTCCAATCTTGGATGGCCTGGGATGCAGCTTAGATATTTGTCGAGCTTATTCTTAAACACATCTACGCTCACTCCTGTTATATTCCTCAGATGAGCTGGCAACGCATTGAATAGACGCTGCATTATCGATGCTGGTGTGTAGTGGATTAATGTCCTGTGTGCTTTCCTTATTTTTCCTGGTATAGTTTTGAGCAATATTAATCTACCTCTGCTTGCTCTTTCTGATATTTTTAGCTCCATGATGTTTTCGGCTATTCCTTCTATCTGTTTCCATGCCTGAATTATCATATAGCGTTCTCTTCTCCTTTCTAGACTATATAATTTTAAGGATTGTAGTCTTTCCCAGTAGTCAAGATCCTTAACTTCTTCTATTCTAGCTGTAAAGGACCTTTGTACACTCTCTATTTGTGAAATATTCTTTTGATAGTGTGGGTACCATATCATATTGCAATATTCAAGTGGACTACGAACATATGTTTTATAAAGCATAATCATGTGTTCAGCTTTTCTTGTTTTGAAGTGCCGTAACAACATTCCCATTTTTGTTTTACATTTTGCCAATAGAATTGCTATTTGATCATTGCATAACATGTTCCTATTCATCATCACACCAAGGTCTTTAACTGCTTCCTTATTTGTGATTGTCTCATTATTAGGTCCCCTATATGCATATAGCTTTCCTTCTCTGTCTTCATAATTTATTGATTCAAATTTATCAGAGTTAGATATCATCCTATTTACCTCTGCCCAATCATATACTTTGTTAAGGTCTCTTTGTAGTGCGTTCCTATCTTCAACACAAGTAATTTCTCTACTTATTCTTGTGTCATCGGCGAAACTACTCACTACCGAGGCCTTAACATTACTGTCTATGTCTGCAATCATAATAACAAACATCTTCCTACTTTATCCACTATATTATGTTTTCTAATTTTCTTCGCTAATATATTATGATCTACCTTGTCAAAAGCTTTTGCAAAGTCTAGATAAACCACATCTGTTTCATTAACGCTTTTCATATTTTTGTACATGTTCTCACGGTGGACTAACAGTTGGGTTTGTGTACTTTTTCCGGGTATGAAACCATGTTGTCCTATATTAAACAAATTATTTTTTATTAAATGTTTCATAATATTTTTCTTCATTACCCTTTCATACACTTTCATAATATGTGATGTTAGACTCACAGGCATATAATTACTTGCCTCTAGTCTTGATCCACTTTTGAAAGTAGGGGTAATATATGCTAATTTGTGCTCATCATAAATCTTGCCTGTATCTACACTTTGCCTTAATAATATTGCAAGTAGCTTTGCGATAGAATGAACTACTTTCTTTAACAAAATAGCAAGGACACCATCAGGCCCTGCAGCAGCTCCATTTTTAATTTCATTAATAGCCTGCACAATATCAGCTTCATTAATATCTATGTCTGCTAAATATTCACTATTTTCATCCCTTACTTCTATATCATTATCTTCATTATCAATTCTAGGGGTGAATTCTCTCTTATATCGTTCTGCCAATATGTTGCATATTTCCTTTTTTTCATTCGTTAATCTCCCTTCAATTCTTAGAGGGCCTATTTCTATTCTTCTTTTATTCATCTTTTTCGCATACGAGTACAATAGTTTGGGGTTTTGCTTGATATTTACCAGGGTTTTTTCTTCCAAGTATTGTATAATCTTTTGTTCTGCTCATATTCTTTGTTCCTCTCTTTATTTGTTTCTTTCTTATTTTGGAATTTATTATTTGATTGATTATTTAATTGATTTTGATTCATGGCTACTGGGTGCATCCTTTTCCTTCTTTTAGGTTTTTGCATATTTTTGGATGTAGATCTCTGCAATCATCCTCATAGCCGTCTAGGTATGCCCATTTACCATAGATTTTATAGTTGTGACATACCTTGGGATGTTTGTAGTAACATCTTTCTCCGAATCTGTAATTCCCTTTTTTCAAAAGGGTGCAGACTTTGTCTTTCTTGTCTATTTTTTCCTCTTTCCCATCAGTGTGCAGATCTGGGTAGAGCCTCTTCGTGATTGTATTTTGTGTTGTCATGTCGTAATTTATTTCTTCGTATGTATGCTGCTTGATTGCCTCATATGTAGTATCAATGAGTATCTCTGCATCCATATTTTTATCTTGTTCTTTGTTTTCCTTATTTATTTCTGTCATTTCAGTTTTGTTTCCTTCTCTTCCGTTTTCCTCTTATTTTTCTTCCTCTTCCTCTTCTTCTTCATCCTCAACTATTTGTACATTAAGTCTTGATTTAATAACATTGTCTATCCATGATAGACATTTTGAGCAAAATATTCTGGTATCCTTACTTATATCTTGCATTACTTCAGCACATTGAGGATGCGTTGGAATGTTGCATGCAGAACATTTTCTGATCAGGTTTTGTGGATTAACTATGCTATACCACACCTTACACAGTTTGCATGCTTTTGACATTCTTTTTCCTATTGTATCAATTAGGATATTCACAATGTTCACCTTATTCATTTTCTTTGTCGGAATATGTTGATTGATGTAAATTTTCTTTATGAGTCTCTTGACCACTTGGATTTTATTTGGAACTTCTTCAATTATTTTCAAGATGTTTTCTGTTGAGAGAGAGAGAGAGAGAGAGAGAGAGAGAGAGAGAGAGAGAGAGAGAGAGAGAGATTGTTATGTTTTACTTAAATTTTCATTATGTCTAGTTTTGTGACTTCATTTCATAATTTGGGCAAATCAGGACAAAAGGAATATCAAGGATAAGTGAAAAGTGGCAATTGAAAATTATATAATTTTCAATACTATAATAAACTATTCACGAGAATAGCCAGTTATCAGATCTGACAAGTACCTAATGGCACTTACAAGTATTTTTATGCTTATTAAAAGTCATTGATTGCACGATGATGTTCAGATTTACTTTTCTTTTAGGGTTTTCAGTTTTAACTTATTCGGTTTTCTTATTTAGACTTTGTGTTGTGCGCTTTTTCTGATTATGTTTGGGTTCGGGGTTTGATTAACTTGTTATGATTTTCGTACTTTGGTCTTTTTTATGGCTTTCAGTTTTAATTCGTTTTGACAGGAAATGACGTAAGAGCTTGATTTATTACCGTTTAGAAAAATACCCCAGCATTATCTTCGTCGTTGTCATCATTATCATCATCATCATTGCCACCAATATAGAATATGTTTATTTATTTATTTGTTTATTTTATTTATTAATTTTTTGCTGTTGATACGATTAGTTTTATTTACTTTTGCCAGAAGACGAAAACAATCACGATATGCGTATGCGGAATAATATAATTTTTCAGGAAGCCACTCTGCAGAATATTAATCATTTTACGCTCATAAAAATGCAATAAAGTAACATCTCAGAAGCGTCGGTGGATAGCATGATAAAACCAAATTACGTCCAACCTCGTAATGAAATGCCATTACGCTGGATGTCATGATAGCCAAGAAAATGCGCTTAAAGCATGGCTTTTTGCTTCCAGAAGTGGCTCTTAGCAATGGCACATAGCAGAATTAAAGAGGAATAAAGAATTAAACGTGGGAGACAATTCCGGAATATTAAACGTGGGAAAACATTCCTCAGATTAGCCCAGCGTTTTCCTTCCGAAAACAGCCGAAGTCTCTGTCTGGAGATCCCGTGACGCCGGTAGTCATTAAGACGGTAATAGATAAATTTGTGAGTGTGTATGTTTTTTCTTTCTTTCTTTCCTTCTTCTTTCTTTCTTCTGCATGGATAGTCAAGTCATCGCTAACTCATTAACTTTATGCCCGTGTGGCCTGGTGCATTGTAAGACTGTCATTTTTACTTTTCATTATTTAAAAGTGTTTCGTTTTCTTTCTTACGCAAGTAAAAATCCGGAGATGATTTAATGTTGAATTCGTAAGTGACTGGAAAATGGGCAGAATGTAAATGGATTATTATTTTTCACGAGAGAGAGAGAGAGAGAGAGAGAGAGAGAGAGAGAGAGAGAGAGAGAGAGAGAGATTAACAGAAAAAAATTCTCTGCCTGAGACAGACAATCTAAAATAAACAAGAAACGCAAATCGATTAACAGTCTTTAATCAAAGCATGAGAGAGAGAGAGAGAGAGAGAGAGAGAGAGAGAGAGAGAGAGAGAGAGAGAGAGAGAGAGAGAATATGCTATCAATTTTAAGTCATAGCAAGAAAGCGAGAGAGAGAGAGAGAGAGAGAGAGAGAGAGTAAAAGCAAATCCATGGTTACCCTGGGGACTTACGCTTACTTCTGGAGCGTTTTTACCTTTCCAATTTTAATATTCGAGAGGCAGGAAGTAGATGGTTAACAGGTGGTGTGGTGTGTAGTTATAGACAAGAGCCTTAAGAGTAGCCTAATTACCTTTGGTTTTCAGACTTTATTCCGCTTCATTGCTTATTTACATTTGATTTTTTTTTTCACCTGTCAAGAGCGTATTGAAGATTAAGCAATTACAGTCAAAGAAAGTGAACTGTATTGATTACATAACTCTTCGTATAATTGAATGAGGAAGTTTCAAACATGTCAATGATTTATGGATTTAAATATTAGGAATAAAAGACAATATTAAGATAAAATGTATAATGCATGAGTGAAAGGGAAGAGAATATAAATCATAAACATCACTTGTTATCTCATCAGAATAGCAAAATAGTTGTAGGTGTGGTTGGATGACCACCCATAAATGCCAGACTCTTGAGATATATATATATATATATATATATATATATATATATATATATATATATATATATATACTACATACATATATATATGTGTGTGTGAATGTCTTTTACTGTAATCTAACAGTGTGCTACCCATAAATGTCAGACCCTTCTGATATTTATATATATATATATATATATATATATATATATATATATATATATATATATATATATATATATATATATATATATATATATATATATATATATATATATATATATATATATATAGTACACTGGTAGAGTACAGTAAATGGCGTTCATACACACACACATATAGTATATATTACATACATGTACATACGTATATATAGATATATATATATATATATATATATTATATATATCCATATATATATATATACATATATAATGTGTGTGTGTGTGTGTGTGTGTGTGAGTATGAGTGTGTGTATGTGTGTATGAATGTGTGTGTGAATGTTCTTGACTGTGATCTAACAGTGAACTATTATGATAAAATTCGAAATATATAGTTTTAACGTAGGGCTATGTTTTGGTGTTGATGTGTTTGTGTATGAATGCTTATAGGTTCGTATGTTATATATTTGATAATTCTCTCTTTAAAATAACGATGATTTATGTATTTTTACCCTTTACAATACGCTCTTGGTTAACAGTCAAGCAATAATTTTACTTTATAAACACAGAGTAGTAAAATGATAGGAAATTGATTCAACTTCAGAATCATGACGGTCGGGAATCTAATAAAGAAGTTTTGCATACTTTAGATATATTGTTCAGATAGCATGATGCTGCAAGATGTCTTAACTATTTATTTTACTGAGTATTACTTAAGTGTGAAATCTTCTGTGTCATAAGAAAAAATCCCTGATGCCGAATTCATGTTTTTAATTCTTTTTCAAATTAGGTAGTATTCCGTTGCTTTAGAAGGGGGCTTGATATTATGATGTATCATAGCTAATGATCAAAATATTTTTTGAATGACTACCTTGCACAATATAAAGTTATATACCACGTATTGTTTTAGTTCACTGATAGAAGCATG
>NC_087217.1:65725825-65730825 GCF_015104395.2 Macrobrachium nipponense | reverse complement strand
GTAAAATCCAAAAGGACATTAACACGTTAGGTAGTATTAAGAAAATATAAATTTATCGTAAGGAGAAGACAGACACAAGAGCAAATAATTATGTGTAGTTGTTCGTTATAAATTGATGGATTACCTTGTTTATTGATTTCTTATTAAAATAGCTGTTCAGTTACTTGCTTGTTTTATTTATTTTATTTATTTTGTTTTTATATAGTTCTAGTTATCTTAACAATGTGTGTCTGTGTAATTTTTCGATAATCTCACTTCGAAGCACTTTTGCTTTACATGAACCTTTAGACCTCCGTCGTTCACATTCGTGAGATACCACACCATTTGACAAAACTTTCTGCTTGACGTCAGTGTATTCTTCAAGCAACAATATCAATTTGCCTTTATTACTCTTCACAAACATCATCTTCTGTGGGTGGAAGCTAAGTGAATTTTAAAAGAGCATTTCTATAAGTTATGTTCAGTTAACATAACTAGAACTATATAAACACAAAATAAATAGAAAAATATATCAAGCAAGTTACTGTACTACAATTTTAATAAGAAATTAACGAACAAGGCAACCCATCAATTGATAGTTTTTGTTTGCTTGTTCTGTACTCTAGCTTAATTTTTTTAAAACAATTGAATTACTGCATCAATTATTTGTTTATTCTTGTGTCTTCCTTTCCCTCACGATTAAATTTTTATTATCTTACACTGTCAGATACTACCGTACGTGTTAATATCCTTTTTGACTTTGCTCAAGGGATTTTGTTCCTTGGGTGTCTTTTGAACACGGGGGGGCTGTCCAGGGGGATTTTGTCCTAGGGGGGGATTTTGTCTTGGGGGTGATTTTCTCCTAGTATATATATATATATATATATATTATATATATATATATATATATATATATATATATATATGTATATATATATATAATAATGTAAAAATATGTAATACATATACTTATATATAATGTGTGAAAAGGTAGATTGGTAAATAGATAGATAGATAGGCACGTGTGTGTGTGTGTGTGAATATATATGTGTCCGTGTGTGTGACAGAGAGTATATGAATATGCAGTACTTTAGTTATTCAAGGCAGAGAATTGAAGTGATCACTGAAGTGAAAGTACTGAATAACTGAATAGAAAAATGGACTGGGAGGTAAAAGCGGCCAAATAAAAGGAAAGAAGAATGTAAATGAAGAATCATCAAGGAGAGAAAAAAAGAAAGTTAGAAGAACAAAAGGAAAACGTCAGGGCCACGTCCCTTTTCTCACAGGTCATTAAGGTACGAAGGCTAACAGTAAAGTTCGTATCCTTTTGGGGATAGTGATCTCTCTCTCTCTCTCTCTCTCTCTCTCTCTCTCTTCTCTCTCTCTCTGTTTGTTTTTGGGGATTAGAGAGCAAGTTACTGATTGCGCGAGTCGTCAAGAGGGGTTAGACAGTAGAAAGCTGAACGAGGTAGTTAACAGGAGACCAGGCAATAGAAGCGACCGGTAGGGTCGTCGGCACATCTGTTGTTTCCACTTTAGCCATCAGGGTACGAGTTGGATGTGTTCGGGTGGCCAGTAAAAATCGTACCCAGGTGAACCAGAAGTCCCAGGTCCCTTTTGAAATTCATGATCAAGGTTCAAGGTTACTCCGGCGTGTTCTATTATGCGCGGTTATGTGTGAATGTACACATACGGCATCCCAAATGGTCAGGAAGTCGGGCTTCCTTGCCCAGGTAGATTTAAACGCGCCTACTTTTGCACCTCCAGGTAGATAAAGGGGCGGGTGTTATCGACCATTTAGGGACCCTCCCATAAGTTTTATTGGAAACGGAGGTGTTAGTGGTGACTGGTCTCTTTGATTAATATATATTTTTTTTATTTATTCATTGTGTACTTTGCAGATTTGGAGTGTCGTGGTTATTTGTACCGAGTTCATTTCTTCATGATATTCAGGCTGTTATTTTTGTTTTCTATTTGCGTATTATAAATGTTTTGCACTTGAACACAAAAACGATTTTCATGTCTTCTCAAAAATGACGGAAAACTATGAGTAGTTCATCATACTTAGAATACATGAAGCTTATTATGTCGTGCATTTTTTTTTATATTTAGATAGTTAGGTATATTTTGGCTACTATTAAGATGTCGATTATTAGGATACGCCGTACATTTTAGATAATAGGGCAGACTCATAATAATAATAATGAAGCTTGTCACAAACCGTAGAGTTCGGAGAGAGAGAGAGAGAGAGCGAGAGAGAGAGAGATGTCGACTAAAAGGCGCCATTCAAACCAAGCAACAGATTATGAAAGCTGGTGAAAATAGATTTGTAAAAGAATGATTGAATTATGATTTTGATCACCGCTTTGTAGTCTTATTGTTGTCTATGATAGGGTATCATGTAAATTCTCTCGAGTTCATTTTCATTTTATATTTCCTAAGCCAGCAATTGTGGTTACTCGATCTTTGTTCTTCGCGTTTGGTTAGACTTTATTTTCATCATTATTGTTATTATTTTGTTGAAACTGATAGCAATTTTTAACTAATTAATCTTGTACCGTTGAAAACTGCCATTATTTTCAACAAAACATGTATCAAAGAAGGTCTGCTCCCAGCATATTATTATTATTATTATTATTATTATTATTATTATTATTATTATTATTATTATTATATTATTATTATTATTATTATTATTATTATTATTATTTATTATTACTTATTATTGAAAGATGTTGCTGCATTAGCTGCATTTAACTAGTAAATAGTCTTCTCTATTTTTCTAATAATTGTTTTCTCTCTGCTATTACAACTGGCGAGTATTGCGCCTATATGATTACAAGTTGAATGCAGCTGATGCAGCAATATCTTTCAATAAGACTTGTTTGAAAGAGGGTCTCCCTTCCTATAGTATTATTATTATTATTATATTATATTATTATTAATAATAATAAACTGCACGTTATCTTATGGAATAAACTACAGTCTTTAGAGGGCGAACCCCTTTTGCCTATTGAATGAAAGGAAAAGAAAAAAACTACTCGGCTAGAGCCAGATTGTTTAAAAAAAGTGGGACCAAAACAAGCAAATAAATATGTAGATAAATAAAAATGTAGTTGGAAAATGCAAAAGAAAAACGAACGAAGGACATAACACTTTTAGTGCCCGCTCAGTTTGTTGACGCTAAAAAAAAAAAAAAAAAAAAATCTTTTTACGAAAAAAAACTTTCCTTGATTATTTAGGAGAAAATGTATTTTATCTAGTAGGAATTCCAGTAATATTTTTGTTATTTGTTTTATATTCCAGCTACATTCATTTGTTTGTTTTCGGGGAATTTGATATATGCGTGCTTAAAGTGAGACATCCGTATGTACGCAAGCACGCATAGTACATATATGGTCTTCAGTTTTTTCTTCTAAGGTCACACTGGCCTTATAGGAACGTAGCCGTAAGTTAATGACTGAAACAGCTGTCGGTAGGTAATGAATAGGACAAGTATCGCGCAACAATTTGTGAATTTTCCTCAAGAAAGGTTAGAAGTACTTTAGCATTCATTCCGAATAGACTTATGCATACACATGCATTTTATATATATATATATATATATACTATATATATATATATATATATATATATATATATATAAGTCATATCACATTTCCGTGATTCATATACATATATCGAGCTACAATGTCCTTTAATATCTAATTTGCTCTACCTCGGAATTAATATATTTTCATATATGCTTCACCGAAGGGGAATTTTTTTTCTCGATAATAGATTTGCCTGGACCAGGGCGCGAACCTATGGATCCTTTCAAACCAGGAACGTCAGTGAAGCTTTACCTACTACACCACCGCGGTGGTGTAGTAGGTAAAGCTTCACTGACGTTCCTGGGTTTGAAAGGATCCATTAGGTTCGCGCCCTGGTCCAGGCAAATCTATTATCGAGAAAAAAAAATTCCCTTCGGTGAAGCATATATGAAAATATATTAACCGAGGTAGGAGCGAATTAGAATAAAGGACCATGTTTTTTTTTTTTTTTTCTTTTTTAGCTCGATTAGATATTTAAAGGACATTGTAGCTCGATATATATATATATATAATATATATATATATATATATATATATATATATATATATATATATATATCATATATATATATATATAAGGCTCCAAAGATATGAACACCCATTTTTATTAGTTAATTTAATTTTTTGCGTTTTTAGTGAATACTTAGCCACTACACTCTTACGGTATACTTTTAATGCCGTGTTTAAATCAATAACAAGGTGATATCATAAAAAAATGTATCTTTTGATTGGTTTGATCTTGTTAACAGGTAGTTCTGTGCTCGATGACAATAATTCCCAAGGGATATTATAACTGCTTGAGCCTTTGGTTTCGTTACAGTATACTTTGGTATGCTTTAGTTCTATGTTTCATGCCCTCGTACCTGGGAATCCTTTCAGCTACTCTGACCTTTGTCTATCGGGGTATTATCTGTACGGTTGAATGCCCATGCCATCCCTACCTTCCTCTCCAGTAAAGATCCTAATGTTAGGGCAAAAGATTCTGGCTCCGTCCCATATTCAGAATACATAAAGTTAACATACTGGAGTCCATTGTTAGTGTGACAGTGTTTTAAAGTCATTGCTTTAATTGATCGTTACTGACGAGAACCTAGTTTCTATAGTCTTCCCTTTTTCTGAAGTTCTGCGATGACTTTGGTTTGGGAACTAATTATAGCTGTCAGCGTTTCTTCACACATGATAAAAATAAGTTTTTCTCGAGAGTAACTTTTTTTTCAATTTTTTTTTTTTTTTGATATAAGCATTACGTTCAAACTCTTTGTTTCAGATGTATTTGGTTACTTTAGATTTTTTTTATAACTGTCCTATGGATTTTTAGTCTTTTGTTCACCTAAGCAAAGTATAATATATATATATATATATATATATTATATATATATATATAGATATATATATATATCTATAATATATATATATATATATATATAT
>NC_087217.1:65678325-65720825 GCF_015104395.2 Macrobrachium nipponense | reverse complement strand
GAGAGAGAGAGAGAGAGAGAGAGAGAGAGAGATTATGTTTTCACTTTGAATATCCGTATGCATTGGCTTATGATATGTTCCCTTTCTCAAATGAATATAGATCATACTTTGTCTTGAGAGAGAAGAGAGAGAGAGAGAGAGACAGAGAGAGAGAGAGATAGAGAGAGGAGAGATGAGAGAGAGAGAGATTATTTTTTCACTTTGAATATCCGTATGCATTGGCTTATGATATGTTCCCTTTCTCAAATGAATATAGATCATACTTTGTCTGAGAGAGAGAGAGAGAGAGAGAGAGAGAGAGAGAGAGAGAGAGAGAGAGAGAGAGAGAGGTTACCATTTATTTTTGTAAATTCATGTAGTCTTTATGCATTCCAGCACCGTAATTATGCTGTAATTCTGCAGCATTGGCACTCTTTCATTCTCTAGGGAACTTAGTTTTGTGCGAAAGATAACATTCACTTTTCTCTTTATGATTTATCTTTATAATTTGATATGAGATGCTAAAAGCCGAGTGCCAGATTAAAATTCAGTTAGAAAGCAAGTATTTTATTTTGGGATATTTCATGTCCATTCTCGTTGGGAAGGATATAAATAATTTTAGCAAGTGTATTGGTTTGCTTGAATGCCATTACTATTTAAACTGTTAATGTTTAAAATATTCCAGTAATCTGGCTTAGTTGGATGATCGTTTCAAATAGCTTTTTTTCCTTGGCCATAGACTCATGGGATTGTGTTCTAAGTTTTTTTTTTTTTTTTTAATTGACGTTTACTGCTCAGTGGGTTTTTCGCACGAATGTTTAGTTTTTAGTTTTCGTAATCTGGCGTAGCAATAACTATGATCATCGACACCGAAGGTTGTATGCTATTAAGACTGGAAAGGTGAGTCAGCAAATCTAAGCCTCTAATCGATCTTAAAACTACGCAACGTAGATCAATATTTGTCTTGAGTGACTTCGACATTCCACTGTTATATGAAAGCTCTACTTCTTGGCCCTGCGAAAGAAGCTGACATCTGATAACAAAATGCTACTAAGACTGATTATATGGTTGCTCAAACTGGCGTTACATCATACGACTAAGACTTTTGGACGTCCTGAAGTCTCACTATTCATAAATCTTCCGACTTGTCGATTTGCAGCGACTGGGAAAAGGTCACCTCTATGATTGGAATCACTCGCGTATCTTCCGAAGGCGCGAATTATCTGGAAATTCACACCTCATAAATTTGGCATATCAGATCATCGTCTATTTTGGGTCGGAAATGCGATATTAGGAAATTGGTAGAAAATTGATGTATTGGTAAAAATTGCTACACTGCATGGAAATCTATAATGACGAGGGAATCTTTGTTTCGCACACTCGCTCTCGCCTGGTTTTGCATGAAATGTGCGCGCGCAAGAATGTTGATACGCAAGGCATCGAAGCGTGGGTGCGTAATTGGACCTCGAATGATATTTGATATGGTTTATTTTTTACTCAAATTGCAGTTTATAGGAAATAGATACTAAGAGTGTTCACAATACTGAATGATTCGCTACATTTACCCCTTCATAGATATCCTTTTTGAAATTGATATATGCAAGGTTTACATTTTGTCTCAATTTTGATTGTTTTAGTTTTATCTCCTTGTGCGTTTTCATATCTTCAGTTTCCATATTGTTAATCTCTCTCTCTCTCTCTCTCTCTCTCTCTCTCTCGTCTCTCTCTCCTCTCTCTCTCTCTCTCTCTCTCTCTCTCTCTGTCCAGTGACAATTCAATAAGAGGGTGGAGCCCCTTCCCGGTTCCTCGTAAATAACATTAGTTTCTCTTCAGAATTCAGCGCATTGTTGAAAAGCTGGTAATTGTTGTGCTCTTCCATATCGATGTGTAAATTCTCAGGCTTGGAGCGGTGAACTGAACGAGCAATTTTGGAAGTTTCAATTGACTTTCTATTCTTTTTGCTTTTGGTTTCTGCTTCCTTATTATAGATACACACACACACGCACTATATATATATATATATATATATATATATATATATATATATATATATATATATATATATAGGATACATAATACACTATGATATATTACATTATATTAAATTATATCATATATATATAAATAAATGTATATAATATAATATATATATATGTGTGTGTACCTAATGTGTATATATATGTATATATATATATATATATATATATATATATATATATATATATATATATATATATATATATATATATATATATATATATATATATATATATAAAAGCAAATACCACAGGAAAATGATAGTCAGAAATCCAAGCGCTTTCGTCTTTACTTAGTAAAGACGAAAGCGCTTGGATTTCTGACTATCATTTTCCTGTGGTATTCGCTTATTTATGAAGTCACGTGCATCTGCTGTGATTTTTTTAAGATTTTTTAAGCATATATATATAATTATAGTATATTATATTATATATTATATATATATATCAATATATATATATACATACACGTAAAATTGCGTATTAACAATACAGGTCTGTGATGAAAGTCATGAAGCTATTTTCTTTACGTAAGAGAGCTGCATTCTTTCAGTTTTTTCTTAATTTTTTTGTTTTTCTATTTTTTTTTTCGAAGGCGTGACCACTGCACCTCCGGGTACTGATGTGTATTTCTCCCCAATTTTTTTTTTTTTTTGTAGGGTTCGACGCCTTAAGGGCGTGGCCAGCATCCGTTTAATGTGTATATTTGTCGTAAATACTTAGGTGTTGGTTTTGAAAATGCTCGTGAGTTATAAAGGCTTCTTGCGACGCAACAAGAGAAGTTTTATTTTAGGGTGTTTCTGTTCATATCTGTTGCTATCTGTTACATTCTCGAATTTTGAAGGTAATGTTTATTTTTCTTTTTAGTTGCGCATTGTGAGGATTCTGGTAACGCATCAGAAGAAAGTTCTTCTGTGTCTTCGGTTATATCTGTGGATATCTTTTCGTTCGGGAATGTTGGAGCCATTTTTATTTGTATTGTGTATAGCTTTTTGTACAAACTGAAGGTGAGAGGCACGAGGTCTAGGTCGATGGCGAATTCCACCAGTAGGCAGTATGATTTTCCATTATATTTTTCTCTTTTCAGTATTTTACATTATTTTTGAGAAACGCTACGGAGGAAGCTAGAGAAAGGCCAATCTGGGTCAAAGTAGGAGAGACTAACCTGTATTATTCCATTTGGGGGCAGGTTATTCCCAAGGTAAATTAAGTTCTATACAGATGGGTTGTTTAACATTTGATATTTGCAATGTTGTTTGAAGGAAACAGAATCATGGGCAAAAATGTTAACATTTTACTAAAAAGTAAAATAAACATCAATTCATCAGATCGTTTTTTTATTAATACTTATAATAATCAGACGAAAATAAATCGAAGTTCTTCAGTCCAAATAAAAATGAAACGTAAACATTTGCCTTCACCGTAGGGAGGTAGTGCCGTCAGTGCACCTCATGTGGTGTGCTGTTGGCATTACTTAAGGGTCTTTGCAGCGTCCTTTCGAACCCTAGCTGCAACCCCTTTCATTTCTTCTACTGTACCTCCGTACGTATTTTCTTTCTTCTATATTACTTTCCAGCCTCCCCAAACAATATTTATTACACCTTTCAAACCTTTTTACTATGAATTTCCATGCCAGCGCTGAATGACCTCATAGGTCCCAGCGAAAAGCCTTTGGCCTAAATTCTATATTCTATTCTGAACGTTTGTCTTTGCAAGGAGGCCCACCTTTAGCTTTATGTCGACTCAGAATTGTCACCATTAAAACAAGAGAATACGAGAGAATTTTTCAATATTTGTGAAAGATGGGCCTCCTATCTTCAGCTCTGGCGGTTGTGTGAAGGAAGTCAGTGTTTGTAAATGAGAAATGTAATGATATACCTTGATGCTTCTGGCAAGTAGGCCTATCTTCAGCTGTTCAATAAGGTTCTTTAGGCAAGTAGGCCTATCTTTAGCTGTTCAATAAGGTGCTTTTGGCAAGTAGGCCTATCTCCAGCTGTTCAATAAGGTGCTTTTGGCAAGTAGGCCTATCTCCAGCTGTTCAATAAGGTGCTTTTGGCAAGTAGGCCTATCTCCAGCTGTCAGCTGGCAGTAGGCCTATCTCCAGCTGTTCAATAAGGAGCTTTTGGCAAGTAGGCCTATCTCCAGCTGTTCAGTAAGGTGCTTTTGGCAAGTAGGCCTATCTTCAGCTGTTCAATAAGGCACCTCAAAGCAGCGGAAAGTGGTCCCATCCTCAGCAGAAATTGGGTGGAAATGGAAAACTCTCTTTCGAGACCCGAAACGATGGATCACCTCAATTAAAATAATTTCGCAGACCTGAAAAAAAGAAGAAAAAACGCTTTCGTGCTTTTTTCAGAAAGCACAATAGAAGGAACAGGCACCGAGTTATTCCGAGAATAATTAGAATGCTTTCCTTGCATGCGCTGGTGTTTTCAACGCTTTCTCTGGAGTGCACGACTTATCTTTACGTTGCATGTCAGGACTTCAAAAAATACGCGTGAAAACTTCTTAAACTTCTGAAGTTGTGGTTTGGCATGTCACCGCAAATGGCATACACATGCATGCAAGTAAGAACACGAACGTAAATTCCTGATTTTTATTGAAGAGGCAGAGCATGCGCAGACATGGACAGAAACGCGTTTGCGCATGCGTACTTGCATGCTCAAGAAGCTTTCGTTCATGCATGCAGAAGACGACTTTGGCAAAGGCTTTTTATTGAGATTCTTGCATGCATAGATAAGCGCTGGTATATGCACGCGTGTTTGAGAAGATTGCATGCATGTGTAAGGAATAAAACTAAATCAATAGATTTGAGCAGCTCAGACAATACCGGTGACTGAAGGTTGAACGCGGATCAAGAAGGTCGATTCACAGCAAAGCAATGCTCTTATTGAATAAATGCTTCGGTTTTTATCATTTGCTGTGTTTTGCAGTGTAATGGTTGCTCATAATTTTGTGTTTTTTATTGAAATATTTTCTATATAAAGAGCAAATTACTATTACTTTTCCCGTAAGCAGTTTGATGTCAATACAATTGTTTGAAGGTTTTGTTATTTGAGTATATTAATTGGATGCTTAGTTTTATTGCTAGGTAAAAATGTTCATAGAATTTGTTAGCATGACCAAAATTAACGAGATGAAGTGAAGTGATCTGGAAACTGTCATTTTCAGTACATTTAAGGGACAGGATTGAAAGTTCTTGTGTATGTAACTACGCCCTCATTTCAATGAGAGTTGCTATCCGGGAATTATAAGAATTTTTCAGAATCGTGAGGTGTAGTCATCTTCAATCAGTTCCTAAAGGTATAAGAATTTGGTTAATGCGTAATTCGATATTTAGAGAGTTTGAATGTCAAAATAAGTTTTTTGAATGTGAACGTTGACAATTATCCCTGGCAGAAGGTGTTATACCAACTGACAGGTAATTGCAGATGGAATTGATGGCTAATTATTATAAGTATATGCACATACATACTCGCACGCACGCGCGCACACACACACACACACACACACACACACACATATATATATATATAGATATATATATTATATGAATATATATATTCATATATATATATGCGTGAATATGTCCATTTTTGTAATTACGTAAGATAGTTTAGACTTTGAATTCTATTTTGGCATTTTCTTTCATTTCCCTTCTGAAGAGACGCCCTATCTTCACATATCTGTGTTCTTTGCAGAGAAACTTTATAACTTAAGAGTTGCAAGAAATTCGTATTACAAATAAATTGTGCTACGATGCAAGGAAGGAAAGTGCTGCGGCTGTGGGATCTTTCGTTTCATTATCACGAAATTTAAGACGATCTCATTATTGCCTTTATTTGAATGTCCCTTTTGGAGAAAGGATCGCACAGTGGCCGAAGGTCATTGGTTTAAACCTAACCTCCTTGGTTTTGAGGGGGTAGGGGTGGGATTGGGAGTTGATGGTTGTGAGGGTGGGTGAGGTTGGTGGGCGGGGGGGACCACAGACGTATCTAGAGGAAGGAAAATGTCATCTTACTTTTCAGGGTTACAACTAGACAGATCCTCCTTTTGTCTCGTTTGCGGGGAAAGGTTACTGAAGGTCAAGTTGTTCACGTCTGTTCTCTGTATTAGGCGACTCGAGAACAATGGACCAAACTATACGGGTCATCGACCGATGTACGTTTTTTTCCCTCTTTCTCTCTCCTCAGTCTTACATTACTGTGGTTTTTCTTTAGTTGCTTATGTTGTTCGTATTGATTTGTTCTCATGGTTGTATTATAATATTATTTTTATGGATAAACATATATTATTACATCTGGCCAATAGAGGGCATTGTTGTGCCCGTAACCTTAGTTGAAACGTTTGTCGTCGTCCTTGTTTTGTTTATAGCCAGTATGCTCGTACCCCTGACGCAAGTAAAGCGAGAAAAAGTCTGCTTCTCGGATTTATTAGTGTAACAAGTGCCTTAGGATTTACCATCTCCAAATTGCAACCTCATGGTATGACTCTTATAATTGTTATCGTTAGTTATAATTAGTTTTGGTTAAGTGCATTTGTGATTCGTTGATAATTGTCGTCGGCTGCATATTGCCTTCGTAATTGTATCTGTATATTTTGGGTATAACTTGGTCATTTGTTCCATATTAAGCTGAAAAATATTGATATTGAGAATATAGCTTATAACTCTTATTTAATACTGTCATTAAATTCAGGAATACTCGGTCTACTTAGGTTAAGGAAAAGATTGGTGTTAAAATAATAGCCTTTCATCGTGTAACCTGGTAGTCGTGTTTTGCCCACTAGGAAAGAATGTTAACAAGGTCCCTGCCTAATAGTGTACGCTGGGAAGTCCGATCACTTTTATTGTGTTGCTAGTTCGAGAAAAACTCTTATTTTGTTGCTGTTTTGAGATTATTTTATTGCTGTTTTGAGAAAAACCCTTTTATTTTGTTGCTATTTTGAGAAAAAACCCTTTTTGTTTTGTTGCTGTGTTGAGAGAAGCACTTTTATTATGTCGCTATTTTTAGAAAAAGACTTTTGTCCCTGATTTAAGGAAACCCTTTTATTTTGTTGTTATTTTGAGAAAATTTTATTTTGTTGCTATTTTGAGAATAAATTTACATTGTTACTAGTTGATATTTTGAGAAAATCCTTTTTATTTTGTTGCTAATTTGAGAGAAACACTTTTATTTTGTCGCTATTTTGAGAAAAACACTTTTATTTTGTTGTTAAATAGAGAAAAGGCTTTATTTTGTTGCTATTTTGAGAAAAACTTTATTTTGTCACTATTTTGAGAAAAACTTATTTTGTTGCTAATTTGATTCACACTTTTATTTGGTCGCTATTTTGAGAAAAACACTTTTATTTTGTTGCTATTTTGAGAAAAAGTTTTATTTTGTTGCTAATTAGAGAGAAATACTTTTATTTGGTCGCTATTTTGAGGAAAACACTTTTATTTTGTCGCTATTTTGTGAAAAAGTTTTATTTTGTTGCTATTTTGAGACAAAAACCTTTTTTTTGTTGCTATTTGCTGTTTTGAGAAAAACCTTTTATTTTGTTGCTATTTTGAGAAAAAAGCCTTATTTATTTTTTTGCTATTTTGAGAATAACACTTTTATTTTGTTGGTATTTTGAGAAAAACACTTTTATTTTCTTGCTATTTTGAGAAAAACGGACCATCATCCCTGGCTTATTTATATTAAAACCGTAACTCTGAGTACTAACAGGTTGTTACATCAATGTAAATAAATTAATTGTACAACTTCGATATTCATCTCCATTTTCACTCGAAATCATCATTGTCATATTAGAATTGGTCTGGTCTATTGACGGAATTACGGAATCCTCTCTCTCTCTCTCTCTCTCTCTCTCTCTCTCTCTCTCTCTCTCTCTCTCTCTCTCTCTCTGCTACATCGTTGTTTGGTCATTGATGAATTTAAGTTACTGAAATCAAAACACGTTCCCATTATAATGATCATCATGGTTTTGTGTCCACTTTAAATGGTTATCTGACAATTGAAGTGACAATAATAATGATCTAACTTGGTAACGAAGTAGTTACACATTTATAATACGTCCTGGAATAGTACAGGGGCTGTAATAATTCAGTATCTGTGGCATGGATTCATTATTTTTTTTTATTAATGAACACCTATCCATCTGTAATCCAATGCTCCTGTTTTAGTGAGGTTTAGTATATAAACAAGTGTTTTTGATGAACACGTACTCTGTATTTAAAATGATTCTGTATTCATTTTATATATGAATATATATTTTATATATAGAGATATTTATTTATACTTACATACATACGTACACAGATAACTGAGTATTTATGTATGTATGCATATACATTACAGGTACAGCATTGACATTCTTTTCGAAAAGTCTTTTGTCTGAATAATGCGTATTTTTTAATGGAAATTTGTAATCAAAGGTTTGTTACGCACACACACATCCTACATACATACATACATACCTATACATATATATATATATATATATATATTATATATATATATATATATATATATATATATATATATATATATATATATACTATAGACTGTATATACATACATATGGATATATATATATATATATATATATATATATATAATATATATATACTATATATACATATATATGGAGATATATATATATATATATATATATAGATATATATATATATATATAATATATATATATATATATATATGTAGTCCAAAAAGAGAGAGGGTGATGTCATGATAAATCTTACCTCTCCTTATCTCTTTCAGATTTCCGGTCACAGCGTTCCAGCCATCGCCACTCATGCGAAGAGAATGCGTTGACGGCCGAAGAAAGCGAGCGCGCACGCCCGCCTCTGTGCGGTAAGTGTGATGAAACGGTCAGCTTTGTAACGAAAGCGATATGCACGTAAGGTCACGCAGCAGACATTCTTTTTAAGGAGGGTCTGTACACATGAGTCGTTACTTTCACCTGCAGATTATCGGTTAAGAGGGAAACTGAACGCCGTGGTGATTGTAGTAAATAAGAAGTATGCACTTGGATGCAATATCTGGATGGAAATAAATTACGAAATCGTTCTCTCTCTCTCTCTCTCTCTCTCTCTCTCTCTCTCTCTCTCTCGTCACTGTCTGACAACCTTCCTGTCTGTCTGTAGTCTGTTTAATTAGAATGTTTTTGTGAATTGGCGTTGCGGTACATACGGCAATTAATCAGCCTTAATTGCCATATTCAATGCGACGTCAGTTCACAGAAACATGTCAATAAATACATGCAACAGACAGATAAGGACCCCAGACAGACGAAGAGAGAGAGAGAGAGAGAGAGAGATAGAGAGAGAGACTCTCTCTCTCTCTCTCTCTCTCTCTCTCTCTCTCTCTCTCTCTCTCTCTCTCTCTCTCTCTCTCTCTCTCTCTTTCCTTTTGTGAAAAATCATTCTGCCTTTATGGTGAATTTGGGAGAAATGGTGTGTAGAGTTAGACATACTAATGTTATAAATATATGTTACATCTTCTATTGTTATTACGTTTGAGTGAATTTGATGTCAATTATAGTTTGAATGAAAATGAGGTAATGCATTGAATAGTAGATGAGGTATATGGCTTGATGCACCATTCATTATACTGGAGACGCTTTTTATTGTTTCTGTATATAAATATAAAATGGCTGATCCGACTTCTCTTTCAAGGTTCGAGTCCGTTAATCCGTATTCCCTTTCCTTTACCAACTTCCTCGCTAATCCGACCAAACTTCCTCCTCCTCACATCAAGGAGGAGGATTCAAAACCATTTTCCTTTTAGACGCTTTTATTTAGCGTGCTTCTTTTGTTTTTGGTTTGTTTTCTCCAATTCGTAACCCTCAACCCACCTGGTTCTTCTTTTTGTCTTGAATGACTTTAATCACGCTACTCATTTATCTCCAGGGTACTACCTCTTTTGTTTTATTCTTTTTGTAATATGGTTTTTAGTGCATTTTAATAAGAGCGTGTTTAAAAATTCATTTTATTGAATTTTTTTCTATTCCATTGGTAACCAGTTAAAGGTAGCAAGGGCTTATGCACGCTATAGGACTCTAGGTTGTTTTATGCTGAGGTTAAAGGGAATGCGTTGGTTCTTGAACTTTCCGTAAATTAAACCGTCTCTGTCAAATGAATTTGAGTGAAGAAATGGCGCAGTTTATGTTTACTATGTAAGTGAGCCTGAACGATGGAAATATCCTACCAAATTGCAAGTAATCAATTGCAGGGTTATACGGAACTCGTAACACGATTAGTTTATGTCCACATACTTACTTAAGGTCTGAATCTGCATTTATTGAACTTTATATATATATATATATGTATGTGTGTGTGTGTGTGTGTGTGTGTGTAAGCATCATTTGAATCCAGGGGTAACGATATTATATAAATTATTTGAGGAACCACAGTTCTGAAGACGTCTTCATCGTCAGCCATATCTCCTTCTACAGTGACAGATCCCTTGTCAGTGATTGGTACGGTTTGGGGATTTATTGATGCGGGGTTTAATGAGGATTAAAGGTATATGGGAGACTCTCCCCGTCTCTCTCTCTATTATACATATATATATATAATATATATATATATATATATATATATATATATATATATATATATGATGTATGCTGCTTCTCGCTTTTCATTTCTTCCCAGTTCCGTACTCGTCAAGATTTCTTGTGTGAGGCTTTAGTCCGTTAAATTTACATAATCTTATTATCTTTGTGGGTGTCTCCTGTGTTTTATCTGTTCTTGAATAGTTTTTTTTCTCCGTTCACACCCCGTCTCTCTTCCATCTTCTTTGTTACGTGTTTGCCTATTTCCATTTTCAGCAAGCATTTGTTTTCGAATTTTTCTCTCCCTTGTAGTTATGCTTTGTTATAGAACTTTCTCTTTTTTTGTGTATAAATTGTGTATGTTTGTGGATTCTTTGCTATGTCTGTGCGTGTCAGAGAGAGAGAGAGAGAGAGAGAGAGAGAGAGAGAGAGAGAAATTTGCCAAACGATATTATATAAACTACAGGTTAAAGAGAACGCTACGTACATATGAGAGAGAGAGAGAGAGAGAGAGAGAGAGAGAGAGAGAGAGAGAGAGAGAGAGAAATTTACCAAACGATATTATATAAACTACCGGTTAAAGAGAACGCTACGTACATATGAGAGAGAGAGAGAGAGAGAGAGAGAGAGAGAGAGAGAGAGAGAGAGAGAGAACTTTGCCAAACGGTATTATATAAACTACTGGTTAAAGAGAACGCTACGTACAATGAGAGAGGAGAGAGAGAGAGAGAGAGAGAGACGAGAAGAGAGAGAGAGAGAAAAAAACAAACGTATTTATAAAACTACCGGTTAAAGAGAACGCTTACGTACATATAAGAGAGAGAGAGAGAGAGAAATTTACCAAACGATATTATATAAACTACTTGGTTAAAGTTAAAGAGAACGCTACGTACAATATGAGAGAGAGGAGAGAAGAGAGAGAGAGGATGAGAGGAAGGAGAGACCTTTGCCAAACGGTATTTATAATAAACTTTACTGGTTAAAGGAGACCGCTACGTACATGAGGAACGAAGGAGAGAGGAGAGGAAGGAGAGGAGGAGAAGAAGAGAGAAGAGAGGAAGAGAGAGAGAGGAGGAAGAAAAAAATTTACCAAACGATATTATAGAAACTACTGGTTAAAGAGACGCTACGTACATTAGAAGAGAGAGAGAGAGGAGAGAGAGAAGAGGAGAAGGAGAGGAGAGAGAGAGAGAAGAGAGAACTTTGCCAAAACGGTTATTATGATAAACTACTGGTAAAGAGAACGCTAAAGTACAATGGAGAGAGTAGAGAGAGAGAGAGATAAGAGGAGAGAAAGAGAAAATTTACCAAACGATTATTATATAAACCTTACCGGTTTTAAAGAGAAGCTACATACATATAAACAAGAGGAGAAGAGGAGAGAGAAATTTAACCAAACTAATTATTATAAACTACCGGTTAAAGAGACGCTACGTAATATAAGAGAGAGATGATTGAGAGAGAGAGAGAGAAATTTTACCAAACGTACTATATAAACTCTGGTTAAAGGAACGCTAAGTACATATAGAGAGAGAGAGAGAGAGAGAGAGAGGAGAGAGAGAGAGAGAGAGAGAGAGAGAGAGAGGGTGGGGGGCGGGATTTAATTGAATATTTCGATACTGTGGCTGATAGCCAAAAGAGTTTATTGATTTACAGGAAAGATGCGTACCCAACGTTAACATTTGATCTGTGAAATGACATACGAGGAGTCGTTCCTCACCTTCCTCCTCCCCCCGATTCTCTCTCTCTTTTTCCTCTCATACTGTACCGTTGTCGTCGTTCCTTCGAATAAGCAAAGGGTTGTTTTATTTCAAATTAAAACTAATATATTCAGTTTTACAATGTATTTGAAGTCCAGCACACTTTCTTCATTATTATTATTATTATTATTATTATTATTATTATTATTATTATTATTATTATTATTATTATTATTATTGATTATATTATTATTATTATTATTATTATTATTACATAAGCGTATATAAGCTTCCACGGAATATATTGCTCACTGACAATGAAAAGACGAAAATAGTAAAGGATGAAGGAATAATACATAAATAACAAATCAGAAATCAAGCTATATGAAAACGATGAATAAATTACAACTAAAAAACTAAACGCAAAAGTAAAATCTAAAAATATAACGTCCAAGGCTAAATAATAAGAGTGCAAGAAATCGAACCCAAAGATTGTGAAAGACCAAGGTATAAAGGCTATGGCATTACCCAAGTTTTTAGATCATTCCTTATGAGGCTACGAAGTTTTTCAGACATGAAAATACACTTGAAAGAAGGAAACGTTGAGATTTTGCTGCCTTGATTTAGAGAAGAATATCTATTTATCCAACTACTTTGGTGCCCCCAGGAACCCACACGTACCCACAAATTTCCCAAGGTTATTGCGAAGGGCATAATATCCAATCCTTTTCCATCTCCCTCTCATGGTCTCTTTTATATATGGAACTTTCAGTTTCCCTTATGGGAGTGCTTCATCTCTTATCCTATCCTCCTACTCCAAATATTCTCTTAGAGCTTCATTCTCAGACCAACAAAAAACATTTTAGAAAGAATTTCGTAAGTTGCCCTCCATATGGCCATACAGACAGGTCGTACCAGACTAATGTACTATCTTATTTTCGTATGTTAATTCAGTCTTATTTGGTTTTCTAATCCTGCTCAGTTTGCCCTTGTTTGACTTACCATTTTAGTCTCATCAAGTCCTAGCTCGAGAGAACTTGTATTGGATATCATTGATCCCAAATATTTGGAAGCCCCGACCTCATCTATCCTTTCTCCTTCAAGTGTTAACTCATCCTTCTGTGCGCACTTTGCACTCGACTTGTCTGTTCTCCTTAGGTTTCTCTTAAGTCTCCGTTCTCTAGAGAAATGATGTATTCTATCATGCAAGATCTGCAAATCTTGTGGTGTTTTGCTGAATGAAACCTCATCGCCTGCATATTGTGTCAACAACTTTCTAGTGACTCAAATCTAAACCTTCACTTCTATATCAGCTTCTATTTTCATTCTTAAATCTTCGAGATGGGCGAACAGCAAAGGTGATCTAACAGTACCATAGGGTATCCCACTATAGTTACTGTATATTCACCTGATCTCCGGAGGGGGGTTAGAGCCATTAGTGCACCTCATGCGGCGCACTGTAGGCTTTACTTAAGGTTCTTTACAGCGTCCCATCGGCCCATAGCTGCAACCGCTTCTATTCCTTTTACTGTACCTCCTTTCACATTCTCTTTCTTCCATCTCACTTTCCATTCTCTCCTAACAATTGATGCAGTGCAGTTGTGCAACTGCGAGGTTTTCCTCCTGTTACACCTTTCAAACCCTATTTTACTGTCAACTTCCGTTTCAGCGCTGAATGACTTCATAGATCCCAGTGCTTTGCCTTTGGCCTAAATTCTATATTCTATTCTGTTTTATATTCACCCGACGAGACTCCATCAACATTAACTTTGTATCTGCTCTGTTTATGAAGGGCAGTTTCATTTAGCTTTACATACTTAACAGGAATATCATAGCGACGTAAGACTTGATTCAATATTAGTGTCTGGACACTGTTATGTGCCTGTTGTAATAAACAGAAGCGATCAGAGTGGGATTTTTAAATTCCTTGCACTGCTGCCCAGTATGTCTTAATATAAATGTTTAAAATTTGATCAGTACAGCACCTGCCTTTTCTGAAGCAAACGAACCTAGTTTTTTCAAGTTCTCTTTCCAGCCTATTGAGAATAAGCATACAGAATGTTTTGTCACAACCGATGTAAGTGCTATGCTTTTTTTTTAGTGACTATTCAGTCAGGTCACTTTTACTTGCCATTAAAGTTTGCCATGGCTTGCAAATCTCAAACATCAGGCTCTGTTTCCTTCTGCTAATTCTTTCAAATGAACACCATATCCATCGGAAACTTGAGTTTTAAGCCAGTGGTCAGTGGTCTCTGTGAGCTGGTTTCATGAGAATAGGGCTTATCTTGTGAATGGTAAATGATAAGAATTCGATGTTCTGCAAAAGTCTATAGTTAGTATACAAAGTGTCATTTTATTTTCTACTGAAAATTTTTTTTGAATTGATTACGTCATAGCCAGTCCTTCCACGATAAAGAAATACAACAGTTAGTCCAACGTGCAGGTCCGTGTATTTTTATGCAACCGACCATAATCTGTGACGTCACACAAACGCACCGGAGCGATAGTGTGCTGATGTAAACATGGGGATAATTGCCTATGTTACGCTTTGGAATGCGATTTAATAAATATCCCACCATGGATTTAAGTGGTGATTACGATTTTGGATATAAGAAATATTGTAGTACTTGTAAATGTCGATATGGAAGAAATCGAATAGGCGAAATGTTGCACCAATAATTTTTTATTTTTATTTTTGCGTGACGCTTTTAGAGACTGGTGTCTTGGGATTTTCCAAGGTTTTTTAAAACATTCCTTTCTTGTCCTCGTGCGCATTTGGGATCTCGTGGTTAATTATTGTTTTGAAGTTTATTTCCTTTTGTAAGTTGTCCGTTGGTTCGAACCCGCCTCTCAGTTCATGTATTTTGTTAAATTTACATAGTTGAATTTCGTAATAAAATAGTAAAACCCAACCTGATCTTTCTGGACCTTCATGTAAATGTTTGCTGATATCGCCCCAAAGGCCAGATCATCATAGTCCCACCCCGTCCAGGGACAAAGCCTACCCAGTCCCGGGGGGTGGGGAATTTCCGACAACACTAGCCATTTTTTGCACTTTTGATATATGAAATTAATTTTAACAAATACATAATTATGTTGCAGTACCTGGGATCCTTCGGAAACGAAAAAGCTATCTCTCTCACTGCACCCTAATACACTACAATAAACCATTTGGAAGTCCACTGTCACTACAACGATATCACTTAAGACGCGAATGAACGGTCACTTCTTACCGGAAGTTTTGGTGGGTTACGAAAAAAAGCTCGTGGAAATAGTAAATAATACATACCATTTATATTAATAATACCTCTGGTATGCAAATTAAGATAATTCATTATTAGATTCTTTGATCATTTTTCAATATATGAGAAGGATACTGCCATTTGAAATGCACACGTTGCCATGGCATTGGCTTTGGAGTAGGGTATAGGATGACGTCACAAATTCACATGGGCAGATGAGTCCCAAACTCGTCGCCAAAGCGGGACTACCTTTGTCATATCTCTATCGTGGGTCCTTCCCCCTATTTCGTGTACGTTATGTTTATAAAAGATACCACTTTTACGCGAACTCTTATTTTATAATTTCATTGAGGTTTTCGGATTCTAGTTAAATTATCCCCCTCATGTCTCATATCCATGACCTAAAAAATTTTGCGCTCAACGTGGTCTTCCTTCTTCTTTGGATGTTATTAAGGACACATTCCTCCTTTTGACAAGTGTTACCTACTTTTTTTTTTCCATCACCCGTCGATGTTTCATTAATAGTCCACAGAGACAAACGTTGCCACTTCCTGGATACAGTGCTTTGCCAGCATCATCAGCCTTTTTCTCAGAAACATTTGTATTCCGTGTTAAGTTCCATGTTAAGTTGTATTTGGTGTTAAGTTGTCGTTTAGGTTCACTATCAACGCTTCAGTACTTATTCTTTGGTATTGCTTCCCAGGTCATCTGATAGTCAAGGTTTCTGTACTGGAATCTAGGCGAATTCGTCTACAACAATTCGTTAACAAGAATTCGTCTACATATACAACAATTCATCTACATATATAAATATATATAAAAATGAAAGATGCTTGTTTACTGCGGTAAACATCACTTAAAAACTTTTTTCTTAATGACCAAGCTACTACTACATGCCAGTTTGCTTTCCCTTCAGAAATCAAATATAATAAAAGAAATTTTCGAGACTTTATTTGAAGTTGTAATTCCAAGAGAAAATTGGTTAAGATTTCAGTACTTTGAAACCCATACAATGACTCTTCAGTATATAGAAACAGAGAAAAGACGAAAAAACTAGTTCATGGTGGTTATCAATTCTATAAGAATAGAGAGATTGGAGCCAAGAGTTACTGGATATGTGATAAATATTGCAAATTTCAGTGCCGTGCTCCTGTAACTACATTACAGGAAGAAATAGATGTTTCGGAAGTTGAAGTCACAGAAACAGTTTTGAAAATACGGCAGATGGCAAGAAATATTAATGATGCACCACAATCAATATCATCTATAATCCCCTCGAAGATTGTAGTGAGGCTGCTGTGTCTAGACTCCCGTTGGCGCAAAGTCTTAAAAGGACAACTGCGTTTTATAAGGCAACAAGATAATTCACTTCCAGACTTACCAAGGACTCTTAATGATTTCATTTTCCCGGACGAATATACGAAATCCTTTAAAGGTGAGACATTCTCGATATATGATTCGGGGCAAAGTGATAAACGCTCATTTTTGCCACTAGACGCAACCTCCATTTACTTTCACAAAGTAATCAATGGTTTGCCGATGGTGCATTCAAGACCGCTCCATTCATGTTTCACCAGCTCTATACTTTGCATGGTTTAGGAGAGAAAGCTTCATTACCACTGGTGTTTGCGTTGCTACCCAACAAATCCAAAGGAGCTTACAGAAATCTTTTACAGAAAATAGAAAATTGAGAGCCATCATGTGCACCTTCATGTATAACAATAGACTTCGAAAAGTCTTCCTCAGGGAATTCCTTGATGCAAAACTCAGTCTATTTTCATTGTTGTTAAAGTGTATTCCGTTCAATTCAGAGAAATGGTCTTCAGAGATTATACGAAACAAATTCTGACTTTGCTATGAGGTTTCGGATGTCACCAGCCATAGCATTCGTACCAG
Organism: Macrobrachium nipponense; assembly: GCF_015104395.2. Taxonomy (NCBI): domain Eukaryota; kingdom Metazoa; phylum Arthropoda; class Malacostraca; order Decapoda; family Palaemonidae; genus Macrobrachium; species Macrobrachium nipponense. The sequence continues at coordinate 65,703,413 of NC_087217.1, read as the reverse complement.
TTGAGAGAGTGACCGGAACATTTGAGACTTTATGCGATAATAGTATTTTTCCTGATGAAGCTCAAGATGTAATAGATTATTTTGAGGACACATGGATTGGCTGCCTTGGACGGAGAAATATGCGAAGGATTCCTCTCTCTTTGCACATGAAATATGGAATGTATACGACGAGGGTTTGCAAAATCTAACAAAAACCAAATAATGCATTAGAAGGACGGCATAGGACAGTAATTCTAGGCAATGACTCCGCAGCCACTAGGGACATGGGCGTCAAATTTCGCCGTGTTTAGCACTGGCCCCTGGGGGTTAATTACAGTCGACCCCCCAAATAAACAGTAAATTCTTAATAAGCAACCCAAATACTATAGGAAACTGTAATTTCCAAAGAAGTACCAGACGCGGAGTTATTACCTAGATCTGCCCATAGGGCTTCCTAGGTCCAAGTTGCAGCTCACCATCCAAATATATGGAAATTCGGAGACTGTCTTAAGAAGGAACAAAATTTTTAACGAGGTTCAAATGGAACAATATCTCTCTGGGAGGGAGCCTGAAACTACGCCAAAAAAAAAAAAAAAAAAAAAAAAAAAATCAGCAGGAATAATAAATATCTGTGATTGTATTCGTGGAATCGCACATAACCTTCCTTTTTAAATTTTTTGTATCTTTTTAGCTTAGACAGTAATATCTTTTTTTAAATAAGTTAATTTCATTTTACCTCATAAGGCGTTATTTATTTTTAAATGTTCAACACATCCAGAATTTGGTTATCCTTTCAAAAATAAATTCTACTTCACTCATTTCGCATTTATTACAACCTTGTAGACGAATTGTATATATAGACGAAGTGTACATACATGTATAGGAATTGTAGACGAATTCACCGGATACCCTGTACTGTTAACCTATACACCTCCTTTCCATTAGATATATATGCACTCTTAATGTTAGCCCAGTTCTCAGTCGTTTTTCTGATGGACCTCGGATACGGTTTCTGGAAATTAGAATCTCTTTCGAAATTCAGTTACTAAAGCCTCCCATGTTTATATTCAAGAAGCTAATACGTAGACAGATACAGAAACATTCGTTGATGACTGACCAATATTTTCATAGCCGCCATTAACGTAACATAGCTGCCAAAAAATATTCCATGATATTTGTGCAATGTTTCCAATCGCGGCTTCGGCCCCTAGCTGCAACCCCTTTCGTTCCTTTTACTGTACCTCCTTTCATGTTCTCCTCCGTCTATCCTAGTTCCTCGTTGGACGAATGATTTTTGAACTCGGCTACCAATCCGGTGGTCAGAAGTTCGATTCTCGGCTTGGCCAACGCGGAATCAGAGGAATTTGTTTCTTGTGATAGAAATTCATTTCTCGATATAATGTGGTTCGGATCCCACAATAAACTGTAGGTCCCGTTGCTAGGTGACCAATTGGTCTAGCCACGTAATATCTAATCCTTCGGACCAGCCCCAGGAGAGCTGTTAATCAACTCTTTGTCTGGTTAAACTAAGATATACTTTTTTCCTTCCATCTTACTTTCCACCCTCTCCAAACAATTGATTAATTTTAAACCATTTACTGTCAGTTTTCCGTTTCAGCGCTATATTCAATTCAACTCATTACCGCATCAGACCTACGGAAAACCACCAATTTGTAAACGTGAGCGGGACATTTTGTAAGAGACCAAGTGTCTCTGTTATGGGTTGTGGAAGGGGCCCCTCGATGCTCCAGTCTCGTAATTGATCGTAAAATCAATTCTCCGTGTTAGGAGATTACACAATAACTCACCCTCAACATATGACTCTTTAAGGCGAGTGTTTAATAACCCCCTATTTCCTCCCCTCGCTGATCTTAATGATGATACCTGTATGTTGCCATTTACTTTTTTTTCCCTCACAAGGTTGTTGGCAATGCAATTTAATTCTTAACGTCACTAATATATATTGAAAGGCTGTTCTTTACAAGGCGTGAAGAACGTTGTCACGTTCGTCCTTGATGTAATGTATCGATGAGCGTAGCTCCCTTTGTTATTATTATTATATTGGCTTTTTAGATAATGGAGAAAGAAAGAAGGACTCTTCTTCTTCTTTTTTTTCTTCTTCTTATTCTTTCTCGTGATCTTAATTAGGAAAATAAAGTCCGCAATATTATGTTTGTACTACATTGCTATATACAGGAAGCTTTCACCAGCTTGACCATTCAATATTATTTCTTGATTTCCAAATACGTATAAAAGAAGAAAAGGAGGGCTAGCATCTCTCTCTGTCTCTATCTCTGTCTGTCTGTCTGCCTGTCTGTCTCTCTCTATTATTATTATTATTATTATTATTATTATTATTATTATTATTATTATTATTACTTGATTTTCAAATATTAAAGAAGAAAGGAAGGACTGGCATCTGTCTGTCTGTCTGTCTCTCTCTTGTTGTTATTATTATTATTATTATTATTATTATTATTATTATTATTATTATTATTATTATTATTATTACTTGATTTTCAAATATTAAGGAAGAAACTAAGGACTAGCACTCTCTCTCTCTCTCTCTCTCTCTCTCTCTCTCCATGGCTCCTTTATGCTTGTAAAAACTGTCAGCGATTTATTGTCATTTTACAGCGTAGTATCTAGTCGCATAATATTTATTGCAAAGAATTCCCTGCTAATTTTTGCTGTTTTAACTGTATCTGTGCATATTGCATATACTATATCAGCATAAACCGTGTACATGCAACAGGTAGTTTTGCATAGATTTAGAACAGAGGGAGTGTACTGATGTTCATTATTCTATTTGGTAATTCTTATTATTCCTTAAGAAAGATTCTGTGTGCATATTACTGATAATGTGCACATATACTGCAAATTCAAATATGAAATAGTATTATTTGTTTTAATTGCCTCTAAAACTATTAGTTTTAAGAAGGTACTCATAGTAGCATGAGCCTTGAAATGGAGAAACAAATCCACAGTTATGTAAATGTACATATAATAAAAGGTAAAGCTGTACATAAAGCTTTCGAACAGTTTCCCAAAAGCTCTCTGTAAAGGTTTATCTTGAAATATATGCACATATACCTCACTGTCGATTTGTTTCGCCAATATTTGTATTATTAGGAAGACGTTACGGTTTCTTTCTTATCTGGGTAAAGCAAGAGAGCCTGCGGAATAATGTCGGTACTAGTATATATATATAAATATATATATATATATATATATATATATATATATACAGATATATATATATATATGTATACATATATTATATATAACCTATATATATATATATATACATATATAATGATATAATATATATAAGAGAGAGAGAGGAGAGAGAGGACCGAGAGAAGAGAAGAGAGAAGAGAGAGAGAGACGAGAGAGAGAGAGAGAGAGAGCACGAATTTAGCATTCCTACATTACTGCTTTCAGTAACGTACAAATAATCCCCGATTCCGTGTAAGGAAGTAGGTGTAACCAATCTTCATGTATAGACTGGTATCCCTTAGGAAACGATAATTACTCTAGCCTTATATAGAAAACGTAATTCTACTCTCTCTCCCTCTCTTTCCTCCTCTCTCTCTCTTCTCTCTCTCTCGAGCGCCCTCAGTGGCCCTGGTTGGGTTGGTGTGCTTCATACCTCGGTGGTCGCGGGTTCTTCCCGGCCATTCCCATTGGAGGAGAGGATGTGAATTTCCTGGTGAATAAAGTTCACTCTCGACGTTGGTTCGGAAGTCACGTAAAAGCCGTTGGTCCCGTTGCTGAATAACCACTGGTCATGCAACTAAAAAACACCCATACAAACAAAAAACAAATCTCTTATCTCTCTCTCTCTCTCTCTCTCTCTCAAATTACAAGCCATAGACCTTGTTACAAGCAGTAGCATGCGTGGCTTACGTCTAAGTAGACCCTTATTCCCTTCCAGGACAAGAAGTGAATGGTATGGTTGGCATTTGTTTTGAGTACACTATATATTTCTGTTGTCCAAATCGGTCAGTTGTGTATCGAGTGGTTAGTAGACTGTTATGAGCCAGAGAGAGAGAGAGAGAGAGAAATAAATGTAACATTTGAGAGGTTAGTCCTCCTTCAAGTTGCATATCATAACATAAATATAAACGAGGTCGTTTCGGTATCTTAACAAGGTAATTCAACCCAGCCCGACCTCCGTAGGACCGTTAATCAGATAACCCCCCCCCCTCTCTCTCTCTCTCTCTCTCTCTCTCTCTAATAGAAGCGTAATAGGTCTTCGTCCTTTTGAAACCATTGTAATATAGTTACCTTGGAGCAGTAAAAATAGCCGAATGCAATTACATGAGAGAGAGAGAGAGAGAGAGAGAGAGAGAGAGAGAGAGAGAGAGAGAGATAATTTAACGGACAATTACAGTCATAATAAAAAAAAGAAAGAAGAAAGAAAGATCCGCCTCACCCAAATTAAAAGATCATCTCATTCGGGCGAGAAGACTGCGTGACCCGAAAAATAAGAGCTTTAATCTGAATCCGGGATTAATGGTGGTGTTGTAAAGAACGAGACACTTACGAAATGGGAAAGGTGGTGGTGGAAAAGTCATTCACTTTTCAAGGGATGTTTACAACACAAGTTAATATTTTCAGAGTTGATTGCATTTTATTTATGACGTTAAAAAAAGTAAAACGCCCACGTCATTAATTTCGCTTTGCTTATTCGCTGGCTTCCCACAATTTGTCCGGATGTCATGTAATGTTATAAAGCTGTGACGTACGTTGCAAAATCCATTACATTTGTACGGTAGATTCACATTTCAAGTACATAGTGTTCTGTATTAATTCTCTCCAGGTTTTACTTTCAGTGGGAAATAACCTATATTTAAAGGTCCAATTTGAAATTTGTGGCTGATTGAATCTCAGCATAATATTTTTCATCTTGTAAGTAGCTAACAGGTCTCGTATTTTTTTGGTATCAAACTTAATTTGGTTTTCTCTTCTGCCTTTACGTTTAGATAGAGGATTTCCCTCTGGCTGGGGACAGCTGTTTCTATTCTGCAGACCCTAGGTGAAGCTTGTATAATTGCCAAATTTGTTCATGTCGGTTATTGTGACGTCCAAATTCCAGTTTTAATCGGTTTACTCATTTCATATTTCTTAATGGTAGCCACTTGTGAAATTATTAGCCTGCTGTCAGTTACATTATCAGCTGCATTAATTGAGTTGTTGAAGTTACGATTGTAAATGAATTTTTCTGCTTTGCACATGTATGATGCGGCTGTTTTCAAAGGAAATGTTATTCTTGACTACAGATGATGATATGGAAAAACTGGTAATTAGTTAGCGGCGGTCCGGAAAAATTACGACACCAAATTTGAGCGTAACCTTACTGTGTAATATCGATGAATTTTAGAGTAACCCAATATTGCTTCTCGCTTAAAGTATTTCTGTAAAAGAGATTTAAAAAAAAAAGTAAATTCGATATTGAAGGTTATCGAATGAATTAATTTTTGATGAACACGTATGGGATGCTAGATGCAAAACCCCGTGCTGGTTGAGTTTGAGTTGACAAGAAAATACTTTATCGGTGTTGTAGACCTAGTTTTAGGAGTTACTTTATCGGTGTTGTTGAATCGGTTTTAGGAATTACTTTATCGGCGTTGTAGACCTAGTTTTATTTTTATCGGTGTTGTAGACTTAGTTTTAGGAGTTACTTTATCGGTGTTGTAGACCTAGTTTAAGGAGTTACTTATCGGTGTTGTAGAACCGGTTTTAGGAGTTACTTTATCTGTGTTGTAGAACTAGTTTTAGGAGTTACAGTGTAATATCGCTAGTGCACGAGTAAATTTTAGTACTTGTGTTTTGAGTTTTATTGTTTTTTTAACACCCTTATAAACTTAGAATCGAGTGACCTATTATCACAGGAGTGTCAGATTTAATCTGGCATTGCATTTCTCTTTTGGTAAAGTTATAACGGTATCTGATTCCAATAGAACAACAAAACCAAAAGGAATATGGAAAGTACCTTCTCCTATTCCCACATAAGTTAATGCTGTCTTGACTTTTTAAAATTTTGGATAATAAAATGATAATGGGACATGACTTGACTCATCATTATGTTCTTGCAATAAATTACAACAATCAGAAATAAAAATTGCACAGCGCTTGAATATTTATTTCTGATTTGTATCAAACGGAAGTGTACACATTGGAGGTTTTCATTTTCAAACTGAATATTCGCGTTATAGCAAAGCATTTTTGCCATAGGAAAAATACTAATAACAATAATGATAATAAAAAAAGTCACGGCTCGTTTTTGTTATGCCAGTGAACATTACCTTTTTGTGCTTGTTTTTTTATGGGGGGTGTTACTTTTTTTTTTTTTTTTGTCTTTAGACACGCAAGCATTGCTCGACTCGCTTTCAGCCTGCTGAAAAGGCGGAACTTATTAAGCCGGCGAATTAGATTAAGAACTTTCTCTGTCATAGTCAAATTTTAGAGAAATGAAGTCACTGGTTTCTGTGATGCTTTGAGAGAGAGAGAGAGAGAGAGAGAGAGAGAGAGAGAGCGTGCATCCTTCTGATACTAGGGACAACTCATTGTATTGCTAGAGAGAGAGAGAGAGAGAGAGAGAGAGAGAGCGTCCATCCTTCTGATATTAGGGGACAACTCATTGTCTTACTAGAGAGAGAGAGAGAGAGAGAGAGAGAGAGAGTCCGTCCTTCTGATATTAGGGACAACTCATTGAATTGCTAGAAAGAGAGAGAGAGAGAAAGAGAGAGAGAGAGAGGAGAGAGAGAGAGAGAGAGAGAGAGAGAGAGTCGGGGGGGCAGGGTGGGGAATGTGTCCTTCTGATATAAGACTCATTGTATTGCTTGAAAATAAAATTTCAACCCATCAAGTCTTTATCCCTCATAGTTTGGCTTCTTACAACAATGCATTTTTAGAATTTAAATTACTCTGTTCTTATGCAAGTAAGGACTTTCCATAATAGTATTTATAAAAATTTCAGGCTCTCCAAAGGTGTTCTCATGTTTTAGTGCAATTGTGGCTGTAAACTAATAGGAAATGGGAGAAGGATAGAAAATAAGTTATTTTAGGCATTTTAAAGGACGTGAGTAACTTGAATTCATTTTACCAAACCGTGCAGGCGAAGTGTAGAGATGCAGGGAACAAAATGAATTGAAGGACCGTGATAAAAAAAAAAAAAAAGAATGATTCTGATGGACATTTGAACTGAATCGAATAAAACTACTGGGAGAGGCGCCTCAGAAAACTATGAAAATGAGAATCATGAAAATGAAATGCGAAATAATCAATGAAGTGAAAAAATATTGGAAAATTCAGCAAGATGTATAGTACGGGAGGAAATGAAAGAAACAGAAGATAAGAATGAAGATTTTGCAAATATTTTAGCTTGCAGTATCTGAAAGTGAAAGGTGAATGGTGAAAATTCACGAGGAGTTGGAGTATGATGGAGTCGGATATGAAAATGGGTTGAAAGTTATCCGGCGTTACAATTGCCAGGGCCACTGATGCACAAGAAAATAAAAATAATAAAGTGTGCAGATGAAAATTGATAATAGATGCCGTATTGATTATCTGCGTATTTTTTAACTGACGAGGAAGATAGGAAGATATAGATAATAATTAATTGCATATGACTTTTCAAGGAAATGAAGAAAAACCACGAGTAAGCTCAAGATCTGATAATGATTTTATGCGAGTGATTTAGTTGCATCACAGTGAAAAATACACAATGCTTTTGGAAGAGCTAAAACTAGGATCTAGAGCAGCAAAACATTGCGAGTATATGAGGCGAAGGTTTAATAACTAGGGCATTGCTTGATTATAGCCAAATACGCAATCCGGTATTGATCTATGTCAGGTAGACTTAACAAGCACGTTGGATTATTTTATTTTATTTATTTTTTTCTGACCGAGAAGTCTCATGAAGTTCACTCCATGTACTATTGCCACAGCTGTAAAGCTGGGAAGATGTAAGTCAGACTTATCAACGAAAACTGAGGAAAATATGGGCGTCACGTTTGAAAGCTTCGACGGTAAACGAAATCCTTCTAAATATAACAAAGTGAACTTCATGAGACTTCCTAGTTAGAGAACTAAATAAAAAATAGAATAAAATGAAATATGCAACATGCAGTAGATTCATTCCGGATTGCGTATTAGGCCCTAATCAAGCAGTGTCCTTAAATAGTTAGCAAACCTTCGCCTCATATATTCGCCATTTTTCGCTGCTCTAATTGCTGGCTTTAGCTCCTCCAACAGCATCGTGTATCTTTCAAAATATCCTTTGTCTCGTTACCGTAATTAGTGTTTTAACGACCTTTGTATTGTTTTTATCATTACTACTTACGATACTTTTACTTTTCTGCTGAATCCTGTACCTTGCACCGTAGAATCGCTACCAATGATCCTTTCTTTTTTTCCAGCGTAAAGATTTCTGAGTTACTTCATGTATGTGTTTAAATATTAACGTGATAAGTGTTTTAAAGACTTTATTGTTGTTTGTTGTTTATTTTCTGTTGAATCCTGAACTTCGCACCATAGAATCGGTATCAATAATCCTTTCTTCTTTTCCAGCTTAGAAATTTCCCTGTTACTTCCTGTGTGTTTAAACATTAATGTAAGCGCGTTCACACGTACCAACGATCGCACTTATATTCACACGTGTCCCTGTGTCGTCAGAATGTGCATGGGACTGAAGGTAGTACAGTAGCTTTCAGGAAACAAGGATACGAATGATATTGGGCGCTTTCGTTTGAATATCACAAGAACACCTTGGGAGTTCATGAATTGAAAACAGATTCCAAATACAAATAAGAAAGAAAAAGAAAGAAAAGACCAAATCTCATAAATCAAGGAAGTGAAGTTTTCGTAGCAAGAGAATTGCATCATAGGGTGTAATGTGCTTGACAAGTCTGCATCTTAATTCAGTTCTTTGGGGAATTTCGAATTAGGGCTCTAAATGACACGGTTCCTGAGAAGAAATCACCTCGTAATAACAAAATACTATTCCAGTGAAATCAGCGGAGTTATTGGTGTCATAATCCGTGGCAAGGGGCGTTTCTGACACAAGAGTGTAGTCGACAGGTTTTGGGGGGGGGCGGGGGGGGGGGGGGGTTTGTATTGGTGAAGGAGAGGGGGGGGCTAAAACGCACTAACAAGGTTCTGGAGACAGATTTGCCTATTTTCAACACATCGATGACTCTGAGATAAGGACGTCATCTGGATGACTACGAAGAAGATTTATGTTTATTGGAGTTTGGAACATGGGTGGTTATGTCTTGAATTTGGTTTGATTACAATTTACGGTTCGTGATGGTTCTTCATATTGATGCCGAGGTGATACGATTTGAAAGTTCATCCATGCACGTCTGTTACTGGCGTGGTGCAAGTAGATTTTTTGCAAAGGTAATTTATCATGGCATTTATGTACAAATATGTATGCCGGCATATGTCCACGCGTTAAAATTTACGTGTGGTATATATATAGTAGGTAGTATATTATTATATATATATACTTTATATATATATAGTATTATATATATATATAATTATATGGTATGTATCATATTACATTACATACATACATACATATATATAATATATATATTATAATATATAATTATATATTATATATTATATATAATTATTAATAATTACTATATTTATATATGTGTGTGTGTGTGTGTGTGTACTTTTTCAGTGTGTCCGTCTTGCTTTAATACTTTTTAAAATGAGTCTGTCTTTCTTAAAAAAAAAAAAAAAAAAAAAAAAAAAAAGGAGTCCGACACTTTCTTTAGAACTTTTATGAATGAGTCCGTCTTTTTTAGGACTTCTAAAAAGGAGCCCTTCTTTCTTTAGGACTTTTTAAAATGGGTTCATATTTGTAGGGACTTTTTTAAATGGGGCCACCACTTTTGTAGGACTTTTTAAAATGGGTCCGTCTTTCCTTGAGACTTTTTAAAATGGGTCCGTCTTTCTTAAGGACTTTTTAAAATGAGTCCGTCTTTCTTTAGGATTTTTTTAATGGGTTCATCTTTCTTTAGGACTTTTTAAAATGAGTCCATCTTTCTTTAGGGATTTTAAAATGGGCCCATCTGTCTCTATGGCTTATTAATACGAGTTCGTCTTTCTTTAGGACTGTGTAAGGTGATTCCGTCTTTCTTCAGGACTTTAGGAATTTTAAAATTGGTCCGTCTTTCTTTGAGACTTTATAAAAATAGTCCGTCTTTCTTTACGGCTTTTTAATTTAAAGACCTTCTTTTATCGAATCCATTCATCTTTGAATTTTTTCTTTTTACAATGGACCCATCTTTTATTAGGACCTTATAAAATGAGTCCGTCTTTCTTTCGGACTTTTTGGAATTGATCTTTCTTTCTTTAGGGATTTTTAAAATGAATCCGTCTTTCTTTCGGACTTTTTAGAATTAATCTTTATTTCCTTTAGGAAATTTAAAATGAATCCGTCTTTCTTTCGGACTCTATAAATTAATCTTCTTTCTTCTGGACCTTATAAAATGAAGCTGTCTTTCTTTATGACTTTATAAATTAATCTTTCTTTCTTTGCGACTTTTTAAAATGAATCCGGTTTTCATTCGGACTTTATAAATAATCTTTCTTTCTTTAGGACTTTTTAAAATGAACCTGTCTTTCTTGTGGACACTTTAAAATAAATACTTTCTTCCGGACTTTTCAAAATGACCATGGGTCAAACTGTCTTTAGTGAATTTTGTATGGGTCATTTTTTGAAGCTGGTTGATGGAAGCGTCGTAAATATTTCCCAAATTGAGGTATAAGTAAATAATTCAAAATGTGTTACATCTCAACTCTACTGTTTGAGTGTTTCCATTTAGGTCGTCGCTGTTTGCCAGGTTTCGTAAATATTTACCCAGATGAGTCAGATTTATAAACCAGCGCAGATTTTCATTGTAGAATCTTATGATTCCGTTGTTTATTTCCTTAGATCTGAAGAAGATGATTATGTTGATTTTTTAAAGTTAAACTTTTATAAGAATATTCTTGTCAATATTTGTATTCATATTTGTGAATGAATATGAGTGGTGTGTGTGTATCATTATAAAAAAAACGAACAAACATATGTTTGTTTCTCAGATATCCCTTTCTTAGGAAAGTCTGTTACTGTATTCGATTTATTTTCCATTATTAAAGTTAAGTGCAACTTCTTTGACGGCAGATGACATTTTTTTATGTATCTGTAACAGCTTGTGTGGAGTTTATTAACTTTTATCAATTTTGGTAACAGGCTGACACGAGTCTCATTTCAGTCTTTTGTCTTTTTTATTTTGCTTCGTTATTTTCATTTGTTGCCATTTGCTGTATGTCTTTTCTCTTTCTCTTCACAGATTCATTTTTACTTTTCAGTTTTCCTACCTACAGTGGTCTGCTTTCCTTCAAACTAGCATTGCAGCTAGGCTTGTAATTATTATTATTATTATTAATTATTATTATTAATTATAATAGTAAAAGAAGGAAAACACACACGATAAACCCAAACAAATGATAATAACAAGGTACTTTGGTAGTTCAAGGATTTAGGATCTAAAGCTGCCCGTCGTGTTAAAGCCTAACACGATTAACATGAAATATGTATATTATGTATGTATATATATATATATAATATATATATAGATATATATATATATATATATATATATATATTATATATTATAATACATAGTTATGAACCACTGTTGGGTTCATCAGGTGTTCTTTAAAAAATAAAAAAAAATAAAACTAATATTTATCAGGACTGAAGATCTGGCAGCAATTCAGACTGTCAAAGGAGGATGAAACCAAGTAATACAAAACAGACCTTAAGACTAATTTGTTATATATATAAAATGTACAATTGTTTGAATACAATATTTACATAAAGGCATCAGTGCAAAGCAAAAACGTTTGCGCAAAAATAACCACAAATTTCGTCTGAAAGTTATCAGATAAGGCAAATATCAAACGGGGCAAATATCAAACAGTCAGTATAGTATAACACAATCTTTAACAAACAATGAATGAGTCAGTACATCAAATAACCAAAAATAAACGTTCCATGTAAGCAGGGGGAAAAATAATTACTTTACATAGGCGATCTATAAAATGTCATTACAATTATTCCACTAACCTTAGTACGAGCAGTTAGCAAATAGTTAATATGAGACAACATAAGGTTACAATTATAGAAACAAATTAACAATAATGGACCATGAAAATCACAAGCAGGGTTAACAAATTTTGCCACAAAAACACAGTATCCATTTCCTGATTACTTTAAACATTAACATTGAGACCCTGGAGAAACCTTAAGGCACAAAAGCCTTCTACAGTAAATGCTGCAGGACACTGCACACCCAGGAAACCGTGGCAACTTGCAGGGATAACACATAAGGGCCCACTAAGAATACCTCCTGAAGAATTTTATCCAGCCGAAGCTGTACACCCAACACAGACGAAGCTGCCCTTCAGGAGAACACAGACGAGGCTGCAACTCTGAAGCCGTGGTCCTCAACATAACACAGACGAAGCTGCTAACCCAGACAAAACTGGCTCTGCTGAACATCTTGATGCTCGTCCTTAACCCTGCAGGTCCTGCGTCGTAACCAAATAGCCATTTAGGACTCCAAACGTTACTGAATAGAACCCATACGCTGCTTAAAACCTGCTCAGGTCTCTGTACTTTACTGACTAAAGCAGTCAGACACGGGCTGTCGGACGTTACCTTACCTCCACCTCTTCTACCAATAAACAAGAGGTGAAACGACCCTCACTGGGAAACAACCTGAAACAACCGTTTCGATCGTCAGAGACAAGAAAACAATAAAAGAGGTACCCTTACAATATATATATGTATATATATATATATATATATATATATATATATATATATATATATATATATATATATATATACATAGTGTGTGTGTGTGCATGCGCGCGCGCGTGTGTAAAGAGAAAAAGAGTTTTGTAATAGTACTCTAGTGTCTTCACTATTGTTTATGATCTCGCTTAATTCCTTTGCAATGTAGTTCTTATTATTAAGAAATTTATCATCATTCAAAGATTAACGAAAATTGCTTAACGATCGGTGTCAGCCACAGTATTGCAGTGTGAGAGATCAACGAGGCGTGCAAATTCTGCAATAGATTTTTTTCCCTCCCTGTTGCAGCAGGCAATGACGACTTCGTGGTAGTCGAGGCTCGTGTTGCATTTGATTGCCTTTCTGCCAATTGGCTTCTGCCGTCCGTTGAAGGCGGTCCGACTCTCGACACTTGCGTTTTGCTTAGTGTCGTGACGTGCCACTCAGATGTCTCCGGTTCGCGTCTCCCCAAGGTCATTAAAAATCACTGGCTCTGTGTCATGATCACTTACTGCCGCAGTGTGAAGTCTGCGGTAGGAGGTTGAAAACAACATTCTTTGGTAGCTTGAATTTCCATGTGAATAGGTTTCATCTACTGAAATAATAATGAATAGAACTGGAATCTGTATGAGGTTTACAATTGAAATTCGTTTTTCATTCCTCTTCATGTTTCTTGTTTCTTTTATTCGTTTTTTTTTGTCAATGAAAATGCCTGTTTTTAGCTTCTTTTAAGGTGTCCGAATCCCTATAAGAGACTTCCGTTCGAAGCGTTTCGCTTCTTACTGATGATGTCTTTCGGAGCCTGTCAGCACTCGGTCAAGAACTCATAAATGTCGACATTTTTGCTTTTGCTTTCTCACTGTGGCTGCTATATCTATTATTTGTTTATTTTTGTGCTGGGAAACTTGATTTTTGTTGGTGTTTATTGCTGTGAGTCGAAGCTCCTGTTGAGAATTTTGATTTTTCGATGTAGACTTTCAGCTTTGTTCATTGAAGTGGTTCGGTTTCCGGGTTGAGACATTTTATGATTGCTGTTGCTTTCCGTTGGTCTCGCTACATTTTTATGTGGAATTTGGGCGTCGTCTGTTGAAGAATTTGGGTTGTGAAGTTTTGCCAGTTTTCTGTTATATGTCACATGTCATCATCTAGATCCCCAGTGTTATAATATTGTTGCTGTATGTGGTAATTTTATATATTCGTCTTGCACTTCACCAGCTAGATCACCTTTTCATTAGCTAGAGAGAGAGGAGAGAGAGAGAGAGAGAGAGAGAGAGAGAGAGAAAAGGCAGGAGGATCGTTTTCTCCGAGTCATTCCTAACCATCGGGTAGTTAAAGTAATATCGAAAACAAGAGCTTCATATTTATATATATATATATATTATATATATATATATATATATATATATATATATTATATATACTATTATATATATATGAGAAACATCTAGATATAGAGATGAGAGAGAGAGCAGAGAAAGAGTGAGAGAGAGAGAGAGAGAGAGAGAGAGAGAGAGAGAGAAAAGAAACATTCAATAGTGAAGTCTTTTCTAGTCGGCTTCCTTTGTTTTGATGTGGCGGGAAAATGCTCACGCTGTTACTTTTGTTGTATATTATCATTTTGTTTGTCAAGTTACTTGCAATTTATCACTAATATCATATAATTTTAATTTTTTCCAGTTGTCTCTTATCTTCTGGATTATTTTGTGTCTTTTTTCCAGTGTTCTGAAACACTGGAAAAAGACGCTAAAAATCTAGAAGATAAGAGACAACTGGAAAACATTTGTGTTGTTTTCGGTCTTTTTTTTTGACTGCCATAAAATTCTTTTATTGCGTTTGTTGTTTAATGGGTAACTGCGAACAACAGGTATTTTAACAGAAAGCTATGAACGAATATACAGGTGTTGGAATGCTATGATGGCAAAGAATAAGTATGAAGACTTAGTGTGCTAGTATCAATGCAATTTTCAACTTTGTGAGCGTCAGGTTTTCATACTCCAATAATCGACAATTATCCGATAACTAATAACGATTACAATTATGATGTAGGTCAGTATATCCATTCTTTTGGACCACAGATTCATCAACACAATGTTGGTGAGGTTGGGAGGTGTTGAAAATGTCAGTGTAACATGTTACAGCATTTTGTATGAAACTTTATTAAACATGATGAAGGAGTTTCGTCCATTTCATTTACACTAGGAACAGAAACAAGTAAATGTTTGCTCCTCCTAGGGCCTATATTTTTGGAATGGGTGAAGGTAAATTTCCCTAGACATTATCGAGAAAAACTTTTGTCTTGCCTCTGATTGGACGATGGATTTGAATTCTAGATTATATATATATATATATATATATATATATATATATATATATATATATATATATATATATATAAATATATGATTATGTAGGACACCGAGACGTGATTTATATATTCGCATGGGTGGTACATGTGATATATATATATATATATATATATATATATAATATATATATATATATATGATATATATATATATATATATATGTGTGTGTGTGTGTGTGTGTATTTATTTAGAAAGATAGGTATATAGTATACTGGTATAGCCTCAAGATCACCTAGATACCATTACATATGGTTGTTTCTGAAGAAAACATTTGCTGCATTGATCAAACCTTTATTTTTTCTTTTGCAATAATGGTTAACCTACTCTATATCCGGTGCTGGAACATATGTAGGCAACGGATTCAACTCCTTTTCTTTAAATGAGACTACGAGCCTAGTTTATTATTCATTCTAAGGAAAAGTGGCTGTTCTCTCCCATATTTCCATGTAATCACAGCGGGAGTCCCTATTTAAAAAGGCAGTGGGCAACCGCAGGGCGTCGGGTGGCCCCTAAGCGCAGGCGCGTGAGCATTTTCCCGCCACATCAAAACATGGGAAGCCGACTAGAAAAGACTTAACTATTGAATGTCTCTCTCTCTCTCTCTCTTCTCTCATATATATATATGTATATATATATGTATATATATATATAAGTATATATATATATATATATATATATATATATATATATATATATATATATATATATATATATATATAAGCAAATCCCACAGAAAAATGATAGTCAGAAATCCAAGCGCTTTCGTCTTTACTCAGACATTGCCAAGGAGTTAATGAAGTACAATTGGAGAGAAAGGTGTCAGGTACAAAACAAGATCAAGAATACCAGATGGTTAATTGTCAAAAGGGTAAAAATTAAAAGAGATAATCCAGGATTATCGGATATCACACGGTCACAAACCTAACCGAAATTACAAAGTACTTTTACAGTCCAAAACATGTAAAAACTGAATATATTAATTTTGTTGCTTATATTTATCTACAACTTTTTTCATAATGAAAGCATCAAGTTTAAATAAACCAAGACTTAAATTTAGAACATTTCTATTATTTGACTTGATGAAACAAGATTCAATGTTATTCCTTTTAACTGTGTCATTACATGGGATTAAGGCTCTTGCTTGACTCCAGTTAATAGGATGGTCTAAATCTCTCATATGTGTGAATAATGCATTCGATATTTGCCCAGTTCTCACAGAATATTGATGTTATTTGAGACGTTGTGAAAGAGATTTACCGGTCTGTCCGTAATAGACTTTATCACACTTTTTGCAAGGAATTTCATATATGCAGCCTGGAAGATCTTTAGGAGAATTTTCTATTATTAAACTCTTGACATTAATATTACTGAAAACAACATTTATGTTAAAAAGCTTTAAAATTCTAGGAATATCTAAAAACCTCTCATCATAGGGTAATTTTAGAATGTTATCCTTACTAAATTCAAGTTTGTCATTAGTTGAATAAAATGTTTTTCTAGCTCTTTTCCATGCCATATCTATAAAAGTCCTTGGGTATTTAAGTTTCAATGCAATATCATAAATAGTTTTAATTTCAGCGTCAATAAACTGCGGGCTACAGACACGTAAAGCCCTTAGGAACATCCCAGAAAAAACAGAGAATTCAACATTTTGATGGTGATTGGAGTAGTAATGAACAAAAGAGGCAATGTTAGTTGATTTTCGAAAGACTGAAAAGGTGAAATTTCTATCATTTCTATGGACAGGTTCATCAAGAAAATTCAAATTACAATTTCTTTCTTCCTCTACAGTAAATTTTATAGAAGGGACTAAATTATTGAGATTATTAAGGAATTCCTGGAGATTTTCGTGACCTGGCTAAATACAGAAGATATCCACATATCTAAATCAAATAACTTTTTGGGGCAAAATTCTTGGTAAGAGTTTTGTCTCAAAAAATTCCATGTAAATATTGCTAAGGACAGGAGATAAGGGATTATCCATAGCCATGCCAAACTTTTGTACAAAAAATTCCCCATTAAAACAAAATTTACTATCTTTGATACATAACCCTATGAGACTAATGAGGTTTGCTACACTTAAGGGAATGTCATGATGTTCTAATTCCTCCTCCAAATATTCAAGTAAGTCATCTACAGGCACTTTTGTAAATAAAGAGACAACATCAAAACTAACCATATTAAAGTCAAAATTCAAATTTAAACTATTCAATTTGTTTATAAAATCAACATTGTTTTTAACATTCGTGTTAGAAATGTTTCCTACCAAAGGAGTAAGAATTTTTACAAGCCATTTAGATAATCTGATAGGGTTATTGATTTTATGTGTCTTGACTAAACCATACTGTTTAATTAAATGGTCAAAGTCCTTCAAAATGGATTTAATTTGTTTATTAAAATGGGAGTTCACTGTCTGTGTAGGGTCAGACCTCAGTTTCGTATCAGTATCATTTAGCAATGTCATTATTTTACTTATATAGTCACTTTTATTCATTATTACCACTGCATTAGATTTATCTGCTTTTGTCACTTTCACTGTTTCGACTTCTTTAATTTTCTTAAAAGCCTGGAGAAATCTCAGGTACATTAGGGGGAGAAGGTTTACTCATAGCACCATACACAATACCTTTACAAATATTGATATCATCAGGGCATAGGTTTTGATTAAATTTTTCTAAATAACAAAAGGATTTAGAGATGTCGACACAGTCCAGGTTACCATTAAATACACCAAAGCTTAACCCATATCCCAAAGCCGCAGTCGTAGCACTATTACTTTAACTACCCGATGGTTAGGAATGACTCGGAGAAAACGATGCCACTGATTTCTCTCTCTCTCTCTCTCTCTCTCTCTCTCTCTCTCTCTCTCTCTCTCTCTCTCTCTAACTCTCTAAGAAGCCTATGCTATTGAGTTTTCTTTAGTGCCCCGATGAAAATCAGGTAATTGATTATGTTAATTGTTTTGTTGTTTTGTATTCAATATTTAGCAGTCCGTTTGATTTGTTTCCGGCAGTTGGTGGAAGATTGACCAGCCTGTGGTAGGGGTGTAAGAATACTACCACCGTGGGTCCTGCATGTCTTAAAAGGCTAGGCCCACCGCTAAGAACTGTGTTTTTAGTAACAGGCTAGGCCCGCTAAGAACTGTTTTTAGTAACAGGCTAGGACCACCACTAAGAACTGTGTTTTTAGTAACAGGCTAGGACCACCACTAAGAACTGTGTTTTTAGTAACAGGCTAGGACCACCACTAAGAACTGTGTTTTTAGTAACAGGCTAGGACCACCACTAAGAACTGTGTTTTTAGTAAATGGCTAGGCCCACTGCCAAGAACTGTGTTTTTAGTAAAAGGCTAGGCCCACCGCTAAGAACTGTGTTTTTAGTAAAAGGCTAGGCCCACCGCTAAGAACTGTTTTTTCAGTAAAAGGCTAGGCCCACCGCCAAGAACTGTGTTTTTAGTAAAAGGCTAGGCCCACCGCTAAGAACTGTGTTTTTAGTAAAAGGCTAGGCCCACCGCTAAGAACTGTTTTTTCAGTAAAAGGCTAGGCCCACCGCCAAGAACTGTGTTTTTAGTAAAAGGCTAGGCCCACCGCCAAGAACTGTTTTTAGTAAAAGGCTAGGCCCACCGCCAAGAACTGTTTTTAGTAAAAGGCTAGGCCCACCGCAAAGAACTTTGAATACTGCTGCCTTGTAGTCTTATTTTTTAGTAAAAGGCTAGGCCCACTGCAAAGGACTGTGAATACTGCTGACTTATAGTCTTACTTTTTAGTAAAAGGCTAGGCCCACCGCCAAGAACTTCGGAAGCTGCTGCCTTGCTGTTGTACTTTTTTAGTAAAAGGCTAGGTCCACCGCCAATAACTGTAGAAACTGCTGCCTTGTAGTCTTACTTTTTAGTAAAAGGCTAGGTCCACCGCCAATAACTGTAGAAACTGCTACCTTGTAGTCTTACTTTTTAGTAAAAGGCTAGGTCCACTGCCAATAACTGTAGAAACTGCGGCCTTGTAGTCTTAGTTTTTAGTAAAAGGCTAGGTCCACCGCCGAGAACTAAGGAAACTGCTGCCTTGCTGTCGTACTTTTTTAGTAAAAGGCTAGACCCACCGCCAATAACTGTGGTTGATGACATCAAGGGCTCGCTGTCGTAAAAACCACTTTGCCAAATAATAAACCATGCCTCATTTAAGGAAAGGTGCATCAGGCAACCGACCTCTTACTGTACGGATAAAGGTGGGAAAGAAGAAGAGAAGAGTTGGTGGAAGATTGGGAAGAATTGTTTTTTTTTTTTCCCGAAATTTAGGAAGTAGGTGATCACGATGGATATAGTCGGATTTACCCGTGTCTTGTATGATACATGTTTTTGACCAGCGATAATGTTATTGATACGAGGGCCAGAAGTCTTGCACCGGAAGTAAGGAGTGGCCGAAGTCGCATTTTCGGTAAACTAAGGAAAGATTACTTAGTTGTTATGTGTATTATAATGTCAAATGTCACAGGAAGGGTTGGGAATGGTTATAGAGCGAATTGGGAATAATAATAGTAATAATGATAAAAATAATTGGTAATAATAAAGAAAAAACTGTTGATATACGAAATAATTCAAAGCTTGCATTATAATAATAATAATAATAATAATAATAATAATAATAATAATAATAATAATAATAATAATAATAATAATAATAATAATAATTATTATTATTATTATTATTATTATATTATTTGAAGGTAGGAGACCCTCTCTCAAACATGTTTTGTTAAAGATGATGGCAGATCAGTGGAATTGATTTTATATATTGTCTTTCAATTCTTCTTATTATCTCTTCTCATCAGGGCTGATATTTGCTAATAGCTGGCCGATGTTCATATCTCGGTGAAAGAAATGTTTTCTAAAAATAATAATTTATTGATATGATAACAAAAGTGGTTAACAAATCTTAGTCTAAGGGCCGTAACGGAATTCCAACGTTTCCAACCGTATCATCGGTTCATTTTCAAGGAATTATTATTATTATTATTATATTATTATTATTATTATTATTATTAAATTCACAATTATATATTAAAAATATATTTCTATGTAAAAATATAGAACAAAGACTTTCGAACACCTGAACGGTGTTCCTCATCAGTGTAACGTTAAAAATGTAACATTTTTAACGTTTGCACTGATGAGGAACACCGTTCAGGTGTTCGAAAGTCTTTGTTCTATATTTTTACATAAATACATTTTTAATATATAATTGTGGATATTTTTTTTAACAATTTGTTTTCACGAAACTGTGAATTTCTTAACATTATTATTATTGTTGTTGTTGTTGTTGTTGTTGTTCTCGTTGTTGTTGTTGTTACTGTTGTTGTTTCATAGTTTTCACATTAATAGTTATCGTGTGCTAATTTACCGAAATATTATTTTTTCGGTTAATACCGATGATAACTTAAACAACATTTACTAATGCCATGTGACCACTGACAAAAAATTAAATCTGTGTAATTTATTTACGTTATCATTGAACTAATGTGCATGATTTTCAAAGCAATAATATAATTTCGTTTGAGACTTTCTTCCATCTAATGAGAATGAGTCTCTCTCTCTCTCTCTCTCTCTCTCTCTCTTCTCTCTCTCTCTCTCTCTCTCTCATATCGAAGCACTAATTAGATCTGCGCCTTTACTAATCACCCTGGCCCCGTCAACCATGGTTAATGGATTTATCTTGCTTTTTTTATTTTTATTTTTTTTTTTTGCATACGAGCATATCAACGGTAATCAGTTTCTCATTAGTTATTTTTTCGTTGTTTTTATTCCCAGCTCCCAATCTGTCTACTTTTGATACAGTTTGGGCATTCGATTGGTTGAGTGAATTAACTTTATCTTGCGACGTTTTGGCGTCCTATAGCATTATTATATTAAATGATGAATATTCCCCGTAAGGGGGGTTGTGGTGGGTTTAGCATGGAGTGCACTGAAGGTATTACTTAAGGATCTTTGCAGCATCCCTTCGGCCCCTAGCTGCACCCCCTTCTCATTTCTTTTACTGTACCTCCGTTTATGCTCTCTTTCTTCCTTCTTACTTCCCACCCTCTTCTAACAATTGTTTCATAGTGCAACTGCGAGGTTTTCCTCCTGTGACACCATTCAACCTTAATTTTTCCTTTTAGTGTTGAATGACCCCATAGGTCCCAGTGCTTGGCCTTTGGCCTAAATTATATATTCCATTCCATTCCATTCCAAGTCAATATTGCTTCAATGGAAGAAAGATGTCTTGGACATATTCAACATATAGCTAACACATTGACTTGGCTCAACGTGCTTGCTTTTGCAAACTGGTGTTTCATTTGTTATGTAGTGTATATATATATATAATATATATATATATATATATATATATATATATATATATATATATATATATAAGAAGATAAAGGACAATATAACACTATTTGTATATTGCAACCATATATTTTGAGCACACTCTTCTGTGCCCCTGTTCACTCTTGTAAGACATCATCTGTCTATATTTTACCAGTGAACAGGGGCACAGAAGGAAGTTCTCGAAATATATGGTTGCAACGTTCAAATAATGTTTTTATGGGCCCTTTATCTTCATATTGTATTGTTGTATATGGTAAAAGCCATTCACACCCACACACTCATATATATTATATATATATATATATATATATATATATATATATATATATATATATATATATATCGAGCTACAATGTCCTTTAATATCTAATTCGCTCTACCTCGGAATTAATATATTTTCATATATGCTTAACCGAAGGGAATTTTTTTCTCGATAATAGACTTGCCTGGACCAGGGCGCGAACCTATGGATCCTTTCAAACCAGGAAACGTCAGTGAAGCTTTACCTACTACACCACCGCGAGAGGCTAAAAGTTCATCTCGCCTCTCACCCTCATATACCTTTCGCGCGCAGGTAATTAGTTGGTTTGGAGACAACATCAACCCACCTCGACTCCGGTAGTGTTTGTAGTGTTTTGACAAGCACGTAAGCCAATCTATAAGTCATATCACATTTCCGTGATTCATATACATATATCGAGCTACAATGTCCTTTAATATCTAATTCGCCTCTACCTCGGATTAATATATTTTCATATATGCTTAACCGAAGGGGAATTTTTCTCGATAATAGACTTGCCTGGACCAGGCGCGAACCTATTGGATCCTTTCAAACCCAGGAACGTCAGTGAAAGCTTACCTACTACACCACCGCGAGAGGCTAAAAGTTCATCTCGCCTCTCACCCTCATATACTTTCGCGCGGCAGGTAATTAGTTGGTTGGAGACAACATCAACCCACCTCGACTCGGTAGTGTTTGTAGTGCTTTTGACAGCACGTAGCTCAATCTATAAGTCATATCACATTTCCGTGATTCATATACATATATCGAGCTACAATGTCCTTTAATATCTAATTCGCTCTACCTCGGAATTAATATATTTTCATATATGCTTAACCGAAGGGGAATTTTTTCTCGATAATAGACTTGCCTGGACCAGGGCGCGAACCTATGGATCCTTTCAAACCCAGGAACGTCAGTGAAGCTTTACCTACTACACCACCGCGAGAGGCTAAAAGTTCATCTCGCCTCTCACCCTCATATACCTTTCGCGCGCAGGTAATTAGTTGGTTTGGAGACAACATCAACCCACCTCGACTCCGGTAGTGTTTGTAGTGCTTTTGACAGCAACGTAGCCATATATAAGTCATATGCACATTTCCGTGTCATATACATATATCGAGCTACAATGTCCTTTAATATCTAATTCGCTCTACCTCGGGAATTAATATATTTTATTTTCATATGCTTAACCAAGGGGGAAATTTTTTCTCGATAAATAGACTTGCCTGGACCAGGGCGCGAACCTATGGATCCTTTCAAACCAGGAACGTCAGTGAAGCTTACCCCTACTACACCCACCGCGAGAGGCTAAACGTTCATCTCGCCCTCTCACCTCATATACTTTCGCCCGCGCAGGTAATTAGTTGGTTTCGACTCGGGTAGTGTTTGTAGTGCTTTTGACAGCACGTAGCCAATCTATAAGTCATTTCACATTTCCGTGATTCATATACATATATCGAGCTACAATGTCCTTTAATATCTAATTCGCTCTACCTCGGAATTAATATATTTTCATATATGCTCAACCGAAGGGGAATTTTTTCTCGATAATAGACTTGCCTGGACCAGGGCGCGAACCTATGGATCCTTTCAAACCCAGGAACGTCAGTGAAGCTTTACCTACTACACCACCGCGAGAGGCTAAAAGTTCATCTCGCCTCTCACCCTCATATACCTTTCGCGCGCAGGTAATTAGTTGGTTTCGACTCCGGTAGTGTTTGTAGTGCTTTTGACAGCACGTAGCCAATCTATAAGTCATATCACATTTCCGTGATTCATATACATATATCGAGCTACAATGTCCTTTAATATCTAATTCGCTCTACCTCGGAATTAATATATTTTCATATATGCTTAACCGAAGGGGAATTTTTTCTCGATAATAGACTTGCCTGGACCAGGGCGCGAACCTATGGATCCTTTCAAACCCAGGAACGTCAGTGAAGCTTTACCTACTACACCACCGCGAGAGGCTAAAAGTTCATCTCGCCTCTCACCCTCATATACCTTTCGCACACAGGTAATTAGTTGGTTTGGAGACAACCATCAACCCACCTCGCCCCGGTAGTGGTTGTAGTGCCTTTTGACAGCACGTAGCCAATCTATAAGTATATCACATAGGTTCGCGCCCTGGTCCAGGCAAGTCTATATCGAGAAAAAATTCCCCTTCGGTCGGTTAAGCTATATGAAAATATATTAATTCCGAGGGGTAGAGCGAATTAGATAAAAAAAAGGACATTGTAGCTCGAGATATGTATATGAATCACGGAAATGATATGACTTATAGATTGGCTACGACGTGCTGTCAAAAGCACTACAAACACTACCGGAGTCGAGGTGGGGGTTGATGTTGTCTCCAAACCAACTAATTACCTGCGCGCGATAAAGGTATATGAGGGTGAGAGGCGAGATGAACTTTTAGCTCTCGGTGGTGTAGTAGGTAAAGCTTCACTGACGTTCCTGGGTTTGAAAGGATCCATAGGTTCGCGCCCTGGTCCAGGCAAGTCTATTATCGAGAAAAAATTCCCCTTCGTTAAGCATATAAGAAAATATATTAATTCCGAGGTAGAGCGAATTAGATATTAAAGGACATTGTAGCTCGATATATGTATATGAATCACGGAAATGTGATATGACTTATATATATATATATATATATATATATATATATATATATATATATATATATATATATATATATATTGTTCAAGATTTTAAGCTAGAACCAAGGAAAGTTAAGATTTCTCATAACAAGACTCATTCATCCTTGTCTATATAAGTTGCCCCTTTGAACTGAAAGCCTCCGTTCTTTAGACAAACTCTCTTTGCTCCATTGGCTGTCTTGAATTACCCGCCACAGGGAAAATCCAGATTTGGGCGGCGATTACCGGGAGAAGTTTTAAAAGGGCAGGGACACACCAGTTCATCCTCAGAACCTCCTGTTACCTCGCCCTGCAGACACCACTTCTCCGCTTTCTGCTCCCCCTGCCTCCTTTGGGGAAATCCCAAGTGTTTTTATAATTCCATAGTGCACAGGAATATCAGCAGATAAGAAGACTACCAAGCCCAGGATTTCCAGGTACTGTGAGAGTAAATTCCAGTTGAGCCAGGGAATTGTTTTGCCTTTTGTCTGTATTTCATTTCCATTCTTCCAAGGCGACTTTCCCCCTCCTTAGTTTAGCTTCTCACTCCCCCAATCTTGGTTCAATTCTGTGATTACTCC
>NC_087217.1:65668325-65675825 GCF_015104395.2 Macrobrachium nipponense | reverse complement strand
TAAATCAAATATATTATATATATCTGTAATATATTATATATATATATATATATATATATATATATATATACACATATATAATATTTATATATATATATATATATATATCATATAGAATATATATATATATATATATACTAAATATATATATATATATATATATATATATATATATATATATATTATGTATATTGATACTGGCTTCATAAATAAAGTTTTTTTTTTTTTTCTAGATTTTTGGAAGAACCTTTTTTTGCTTTTATTATTATATAATTATAATAATATTATGTATATATAAATATATAAAAAAAAAAAAAAAAAAAAAAAAAAAAAAAAAAAAAAAAAAAAAAAAATTTGTAAAAAAAATAATATTATATATATATATAGATCCCATATATATAATTTATATTATTAGAGTATATATAATATTTTTAATGTTTTATTTTGTATTTTTATAAATGGTATACATATATTTAATAATATATAATATATATATATAGAAATATATATATATAAGATATATATATATATTTAGAATATAATTACTCTTCTCGTAATATGTTCATTAGGATTTCATTATTCCCGTCTCTGCGCTCAGAATAGCTGAGACACAGGAATTGTTAAGCCATCCCATACATAGTGTTTACTCCAAGAATCTTTTTTCTCATTCCAATATGCGTCATCCATAGCGGAGACACGTTATTGATTAACATCATATTTTATTGGTGTTTCCTGTTCGTATATGCTTCAAAAATAAAAAAAAGCAGAGAAAAATTGCGGACCTGTGTCATGCTTTCGACTTTCTCCACTTTGAAATCCACCATATCTAACCAGAAAACACCAGCGATTTGCATAATGGCTCTGTCGATAAAGTTTTTCATTCTAGTATTCATCAGTGATAGTTAAAAATAATTGTTTTCTGTGACTCTAATGACTAAAGGAGCTCCTCAGTAGTGCGGTCGGTGTGGTGTTGGCGTGCCCTTCTCGGTGGCAGCGTGTTCGATTCTCGGGCATTCCATTGAGGGGTGAGAGATGTGTCTCTCGACGTGGTTCGGAAGTCAAGTAAAGCCGTTGGTCCTATTGCTGAATAACCACTGGTTCCATGCAACGTAAAAACACCATACAAACAAATAATATCTATAGGAATGTTATATGTAGTTCGACGTCCCTATAACAATTCCAAAAACGCATTCCATTTTGGTATCATTAGCAGAGTTACATTTCGGGTTGGTTTGTTTGTTTAAGTGTTTCTCAGTTTCCAGCGACAATAGTAGAGAAACCTCACCAGGCTGGCGTCACCCGGTAGATAAGTGTGAGTCCACGCGGCGTATGGGAGTGGGGACGAAATTGGCGGGTTGCTCTTGATCCCTCTACACTTAAAGAGTTGACGCCCTGCTCCCTAGGAGTGGTTAGATGATCTTTCTTATTGGATTTATTTAAATAAGGCTTTGCGTATTGGCTTAAAAGGGTGTAGCTCATCGAGACAGCATTCTTATTCCTTTTTTCTTTTTTTTTTTCTAAATTAAGATTGCAGTCTCTCTTTGGATTCTGTTCATTGATCAATTAAGATAATTGATTCGTTAATCAGCAGTCTTTTTAATAGGACCTTATTAGCGAGTTAATTAGCATATGATGGAAATATGACCACCAATTCGGTAATGAAATGAACCTGCTAATGATTACGAGGTATTAAAAAGATTTCATTCAACTTCGTAGATGGTGTTTCTAACAAGGCAAACATTGCGTGTCTTTGTACAGTTAATCTAACAAAGCTAATTGACAGCAAATGTAGATTAGATCTGCTGGAACTCGTTAATTGCTAGTTTCCATTCGTTCAGTTTGAATGGGTCTTTCTTGTGGCCCCTTTGATGTAAAAGCTCTTTTTCTCACATTTGATTTGATGTGTCTTATTTTTGGACCGAAAAAAGACAGAATGGTAAATAAATACATGCCGTCATTTATGCGTATTTTCTTAAATCGTATTTAGTTTCGTAACCATTTGATTGATTGCGCCACATTCACAATACGATGACTTCGCTTGTTACGATTCCCTTATATTCGCGGTATATAATTAAAGAATTGATTAAACCTGATCATTGAGCATTCTGGTGTATTTCGGTGAATGACACCTCAAGACTTGTTCCGAATTTCATTGTGAGAAACTATCACAGTCGAGTACGCATAAGTTATTCATGTTGAATTCGCATGCAGACCCCATTCATTTGAAGTCATAAACTAAATTTCATTTACTGTCTTTCGGTTGTTAGCTGTCAATGGAAGCTATCCGTCTTAACTTTGCATACAGTAAGGTCCACAAAACACTCAAAAGGGCCATAGTTTGTTAAAATGAAACGTTTTGCACATATTCTCTATGCAACTTCAATCTGTAAATATGACATAAAAATCGTTAAAATTTACAAACACTATTTTAAAAATAATGTTAACAGAAAAAATATTATTTACAAAAATTCATAGAACTTAAAATATTATATTAATTTTTGTAGATAATATATTTTTCTCTTAACTTTATTTTTAAAATTTTTAAAATAATTGTTAAATTTTAACGGTTTTCATGTCATATTTACAGATTGAAGATGCAAAGAAAACATGTGCAAAACGTTTCATGTTAACAAATTATGGCCTTTTCGATGTGTTTTGCGGACCCTGCTGTATGCCTTTATATATCTTCACATAGAATCCATATGTGTGTATATATAATATATAATATATTATATATATATATATATATATGTGTGTGTGTGTGTGTGTGTGTATGTGTGTGTATGTATATGTATATATATATATATATATATATATACATATAATTTTGTGTATGAATAACACACACACTTGTATATATATAATATATATTATATATATATATATATATATATATACTATATAAAGATATATATATATATATATATATATATATATTATATATATATATATATATATATAAGTCATATCACATTTCCGTGATTCATACACATATCTTGAGCTACAATGTCCTTTAATATTAATTCGCTCTACCTCGGAATTAATATATTTTTCTATTTTATATGCTTAACCGAAGGGGAATTTTTTTCTCGATAATAGATTTGCCTGGACCAGGGCGCGAACCTATGGATCCTTTCAAACCCAGGAACGTCAGTGAAGGCTTTTCCTACTACGCGGTGGCGGGGGGTAGTAGGAAAAGATTCACTGACGTTCCTGGGTTTGAAAAGGATCCATTAGGTTCGCGACCCTGGTCCAGGCATCAAATCTATTATCGAGAAAAAATTAATTCCCCGCGGTTAAGCAGTATATGGAAAATATATTCAATTCCGAGGTAGAGCGAATTAGAGAATTAAAGGACATTGTAGCTTCGATATATATATATATATAATATATATATCTATATAATATAGAGATCATACAAGGGATTATTATATATATATATATATATTAGAATATACGTAAAAAATGTTCTGCTTTCCATTTGGGATAATATAACGTAATTGCGTGAAAGTAGGTTTTTATATTTCTTTTTAGTCTGATTGACCGGAGCCACTTAGCAGATTAACCTTCAACCCCCCCAACCCCACCCCCACCCCCCATCCCAACCCAAACTTCTTGTAAACCAATCCAGATTCAGTGCAAGATAATGCCTTTAAATTATAAGGCTCAGTGTTTTGCCTAAGGCTAGATAGGATCCCATATACCGGTTCTGTTCTCTAGCGATGGGAGCGCGTACGTTACGTTTGTGCGCATGCGTATGTTTAGGCCCAATTCCAGGAAAGATAATTACTTTTGAAGGAAAGTCTTCGAGGGAGAGTGGACTGGAGAGGAACTGAAAGGGATAAACGAGACTATGATTGGCGGAAATGGACGAACGTCGAAGATTGAAAGTACCACATCAAATGAAGCTGTGGTTTGTGCCATAGATCGCTGGTGGAATTTGGTCAGTCTCGTGTTTTGGCCCTGGACCTTGTTTGCGTCCGAGGTGTGGCCAATTGCACTAAGGGTACGGTTATGAAGCTAGAAGTGATGAGGTTCAGTCTTTGAAAGATGAGGAAATTAATGTGAAAGTAGGATGTTTAAAGCTAATACAATATATAGATATATATCGTACGTATATATTATGTATATATCTGTATATATATATAATATATATAATCTAAATATATATATAATAACCTTATATATGTATATATTATATATGATTCTTTATATACCTTCTCTCTCTCTCCTTCGTCTCTCGTCTCTCTCGTCTCTCTCTCTCTCTCCTATATATATATATATAATATAATAATATATTTATCTTATAAATATATATATCTATGTACCTATATATAATATATATCTTTATATAACTCTCCCTCTCATCTCTCTCTCTCTCGCTCTCCTCTCTCTCTCTCTCTCTCTCTCTCTCTCTCTCTGTATATACGTAATATATATATATATATATATATAAACACTCACCTACGTGTATGCAGTGTTTTTGGGTGTGTAACTGGTCAGGCAGAGGGCATGCTCGGTTAGTTAATATATTCATGGGAGCAGAAAAACTCCAGACGATAACAGTAAATCTGTTAGATATCAGACCCGTGTTGTCAGTTTAGATTTCAGTTTGAGGAAGTTCAGTAATTAGAACTGCAAAGTGCATCTAACTGAAGATGTGCTGAAACTTTCAGGTTAGCAAGGCCAGCTCTCCGTTCGTGCGATTTTTGTCGGCAGTTTTTATATTTATTTACTATTATTATTCTTATTATTATTATTATTATTATTTATTATTATTATTATATTATTATTATTATTATTATTATTATTATTATTATTATTTCAGTAGATGAAACCTATCTACATAGAACAAGCACGCCACTAGGGCCATTGACTTGAAATTCAAGCCTCCAAAGAATGTTGGTTTCAACCTCCCACCGCTGACCCCTCACTGCAGCTGTAACTGATCACGATACAGAGCTAGTGATATTTCAGAGCTCTGGGGGAGGCTTGACCTCGCAACATCTGAGCGGCATGTCATGACACTAGCCACCATACCATACCATTCTTCGTTTACTGCTAACCTCAGTGTTTGTTTATTATTATTGTTGAAAAGTACTCATAGTATCATGAGTCTTGAAATGAAGAAGAAATCCACATGAATTAAAAAAATATATAAATTTTAAAAATTCAAAAGGGGAATTGAACAGATTCTCGAAAGCTCTCTTTAGAGATTTAATTTTAGATATATATTAGTATATGTACCCATAAATAATTGTGGATTAGTTTATTCATTATTATTATTGTTTCACATATATGAAACGAGGATGAAATACAATTGGAGAGAAAATTTTCAGGTAAACAACAGATTAAAAATACCAGATGGTTAATTGTCAAAAGGATAAAAGTTAAAGAGATAATCCAGGATTATCAGATATCACACGGTCACAAACCAAAACATAAATTTAACCCTAACAGAAATTACAAAGTATCTTTACAGTCCAAAACATGTAAAAACTGAATATATTAATTTTGTTGCTTATATTTATCTACAACTTTTTTCATTATGAAAGCATCAAGTTTAGATAAACCAAGACTTAAATTTAGAATAGTTCCATTATTTGAGTTGATGAAACAAGATTCAATGATATTCCTTTTAACTGTGTCATTACATGGGATTAAGGCTCTTGCTTGACTCCACTTAATAGGATGATCTAAATCTCTCAAATGTACGAATAATGCATTCGATATATTGGTTCTGTTTGAGACTTTGAGAAAGAGATTTACCGGTCTGTCCGGTAAATCTCTCCGGTAAATATCTGCAACCTGGAAGATCTTTAGGAGAATTTCTTATTACTAAATTCTTGACATTAATATTACTGTAAACAATATTTATGTTAAAAAGCTTTAAAATTCTAGGAATATCTAAAATCCTTTCATCATAAGGTAATTTTAAAATGTTATGCTTACTAAATTCAAGTTTGTCATTAGTTAAATAAAATGTTTTTCTAGCTCTTTTCCATGCTACATCTACAAAATTCATTGGGCAATTTTGATCTGTTGTTTACCTGAAAACTTTCTCTCCAATTGTATTTCATTCGTTCCTTGACAATGTCTTAGTAACGAAGAAAGCGCTTGGATTTCTGACTATCATTTTCCTGTGGTATACGCTTATTTAATGAAGTCACGTGCATCTACTGTGATTTTTTAAGTATATATACTTCATAGGTTATCTCAAATAAAATAATAGTAATAGAAATCCTATTAAAAATATTATTAATGAATTACTGGAAAATTAATTATGCCATGTAATGCATACCAAATAAGCTCTTCGGAAAATATTAATAATCATAGTAATAACATATATAGCAATTATTTCCTCGTTTCATACATGTGAAATATTAATAATAATGGTTAATCACATTCACAATTATTTATGGAAACATATAATATATTTGAACGAAATCACACCAGCACTCAACAATTGGGCTCATATCATGTCACGGGTCAGGCGCCTTGACCCCGACCCAATCTTCCAACTGTCATTCCTCCTTTCTTGGTCAGAGGCGAAGAGGAGAAATTGCGCTGATTGTGAGGTGGGAGAGAGACAAATGGATAATGATAAGGGAGTCGATGGATAATAAGGAGTTCAGGTGGTCGGAGGGAAATAAAAAAGCAGCCGATCGAAAGCGATAAGGAGAAAAAACGTGAAAATTCGGCTGCAGAGTAAAGCAAAGAATAAAAATAGATAAAATGCAACTTTTTGTGCAGAAATTGTATAAAATATCGAAAGTCTGTAAGCTAAATACCAAGGACTGTGAAACGTAAGTTGAAATTCTTGGAGGACAGACTGCAGAAAATAAAATAATCAAAAGCGAATGGATAAAATACTGATATCGAAAAGGGGCGGAAAGACGAGTTAACGAACAGAGAATAAGAAGAAAGATAAGGAAGATAGACAGAAGCAGATTACAATATTCGGAAATGTTATGGCTGGTACAGAGAGAGAGAGAGAGAGGAGAGAGACGAGAGAGAGAGAGAGAGAGTGCAAAATCAACAAAAGAGAGCATGACTATGTATTTTGAATGGAAGGTAAAAGATGACCGGGCCACTTAGGATATTGATTGGAGAAGTAAAGAGAATATTATGAACACAGAGATGTCCGTCCACCAGTCGAGAGGATGGAGATGGAGAAAGAGATCACCTAAGAATACCGCGCTCTTCAAAGATGTCTGTCCAGCAGGAAGAGGAAAAGAGAGGAGAGGAGAGGAATGATTTGGTAGCCACCTTTTAAGCGTCCGTGGTTTTCACTGCATGTCAGCAAGTACGACTTTCTCCCGTCGGAACCGGTAGTTGGGGGGGTGGGGGCCCCCTACAAGGAGCTCCCTTGGTTCTGTTTGTAGAGCATCGAGGGCCTCCTTCGACTGTTCTAGCTTGCGCGCATGAGCGAACTCACATACGCACGAATGAGAGAGAATGAGAGGTTGGTTAAGATGTATGTGGGTTCTTCTTATCAAG